>NW_026895111.1:0-138653 GCF_033153095.1 Gastrolobium bilobum | reverse complement strand
GAAGACGCTATGACATGGACTGGCCAATTTCCATCACAGAACTTGGATCAGGTTGATGTCGATGACACAAGAACACCTTTACAATTATCACGACCTTTCACGGATGATGACAATCCAATTGTCCTTGCTAATCTAAACGAGGATGAAGAAATGGAAATATCATAATACTTTGCCTGAATATAGTTATAACTTGAGCAGATTACAATTTTTTTTGGTATTGTATTGTGCTTAAGGTTAAGTGGTGTTTTTTGTTCACATCACTACATCATTTTTTGTGATAAACAACTTATGGGATTTGCAAGCAAAATATGTAAACATTATGCTTTAAATAGATCAAAATATGTACATAAAATTAAAATGTCTAAAATTCCCAGTACATTCTGATTTGCAGGTATAATATGCGCAAGTTAAAGTAGCATGTTGTTTTTCACTGATTTAAATTTTAAAACAGAAATTGTCATGTTGCTTTTTGCTGGTGTTACTAATTACCAGGGATTTTTATGTTCTGTATCTATAAATATGTATGCTTGCAAACATTCTTATGTAAGCAGGACAATGGCACGTACAAAGAGGTTCACTAAAAGGACCAACTCGACAACCTCCAATGCTAATGAACTCATAAGCAATGAACAAGAACAGAACATAAACGTCCAACTTACGACTGAAGAACTGAATAGTCAGCCACATCACATAGTGGTCCACCAACAAGTTCCTTCTGCTCAATCTGCTGAATCTGCTCCTACACATGCTGCATCTTCATCTGCTCAACCTACACCAGCAATATCTCAATCTGAATCAGTTGGTCGTCAATCTGAGGACTCAAATCCAAGACCACGAAACCCTTCCCAAAGGACATGCAACAAGTATTGGGTTGTTGATGTGTTAGGTAACTCCGTCTGATTTACCTGTATTGCATTCTTATATAATGATATACTTGATTAAACATTCTCACTTATATGTAATTTTCATTTTTGGCACTTGCATTAACAACAATGTAATAGCTGATAATGGAATGGCTGATGAGGAGAGATTACGTGTGCGGGATCTTTTGGTACTTCCTCCTCATAAGAGGGTAGTTCTTGAATGGAATGAAGACAATCAACCTGTTGGGGAGGCTGCTGGCCTATTCGGTGGTTTTTTGGGACACATTGCATGTAACCCTAACATATTCCCTATAAGTTATGCAAGGTGGCCTGACGTACCTAAGATCTACAAGGACGATGTTTGGGTCAGCACTATTAAGGTCAGAATGCTTTTTTTATTTTCAAATAGGTTCCTGTTGTAATTATATTAATATTTACAATTTTTAGCTCACTTTTCTCTTGCAGAAGAGATTCGTTATGGATAATGATGACCACTACCATTATTGTATGGGCAACATGGGTAAGAAATGGAAAGACAATAGGTGGAGACTAGCCAATGAAATATATGAGAAAGATAAAACTTTTCAGGAAAACCTTGATCTTTACCCTGAAGGCATGACAAGAGAACAATGGGCAAGTTTTTTGACATACAAAACAAGTGAGAAGGCAAAGGTAACGAAGGATGCAAAACTGCCTTTGTATGTTGCTGTCACTTGTATTCAAAATTAATATGTTAATTATTTTGTTTCTTCCATCATGCAGAAGTATAGTATTATCAATACTGCAAATAGACAGAAACAAACAATCCCACACACACTTGGCTCAAAGACGTTAGCAAGGAGGAAAAGGGAGCTGGTATGGTTTTATTAAAATGTTTAATCTTTTATTATGTCACTATTTTGCTTCTGTAATTAATGGAAATAATGGGCTTGGTGTCATGGCATTTGTCAGGAGATACAAGAAGGACGCAAATTTAGCAGAGGTGAGATGTATGCTGTTTCTCATATCAAAAAGGATGGCAATTTTGTGAATGAGGAAGCTAGGCTAAAAAATGTATTAACACTTCCTTGTAATTTGTTTTTATATCAATTTCTAGCTTTGAGGTACACTTATACAAGGTTCTCATGCCCTGTATGTAGGATAATTTAATTATAGAGATGGATAAAGCCAATTTCGAAGATGAGGCTTTTGTAAATGTGTTTGGGAAGGAGCACCCAGGTCGAGTTAGAGGCATGGGTTTTGGGGTGGTCCCAAGCCAAATCCGTAGAACATCTACCAGTTCAGCCTCAACTTCTTGTAGTGGTCCTACACAAGCTGAGTATGATGCCCTGAAAGGAGAATTGGACACTATAAAAGGCAAGATGGCTGAGTTTGATACATTGAAATCGCAAATGGCACATTTTATGCAAAATTTTGTTGGCCACTCACCATCTAATCAGGTATATGGCAGTTTTTCTGTAAATTGCATATTCAGTTTGACTATATTTTTTTTTCCTTTGTAAAATTTGTGCTATTAGTGCAAAGCATTTCAGGTTGTGGTGTGGCACCATTGTCCTTTGGCTATTCTGATATTGTTTTCATTCTTCAGATATTTATCATTTATTGAACTTGAATCGACATTGTGCTTAAAGTTTGGTAGATATATATATATATATATATATATATATATATAGATATATGGTAGGCTTTTCTGCGAATTGCACCTTCAGATTCACTATTTTTTTGTTTCCTTTGTTACCTCTGTGGTACTAGTGCAAAACATGAAGGTTGTGATGTGGTATTAATTATCTTTGGCTATTCTGATATTTTTTTCATTCTTGATATATTTATCATTTATTGAACTCGGATTGACAGTGTGCTTAAAGTTTGATACTGTTCCAAGTTGAAAAAACTGGAAATATGGTTGTTGACTGTTCCAACTTGAAAAAACTGGAAATATATATATGGTTGGTGACTGTTCCAACTTGAAAAAACTGTTCTATATATGGCTGCACTGCCAATATTGTTATTTTTATTGGAAGATGAATTACAATTGTTTTTTTGGTAAAATCTAAGTTTCCATTGTACTTGATATATGTCACCACACCTGCTATATATGTACTCCACTGTTGGCCTTGTAGTGTTGTGACATTATATAGTCTGAACTTCATAGATGCTGATTCCTTCAGTTTGCATAAAAAAATTAGGAATGGATTATATGGTTGCTGGGATACATATTTAGTTTGTATGGATTATATGGTTGCTGGGATAAAGATTCAGTTCTGTTGGATTATTAGTGTGTATGGATTATATGGTTGCTCAGTTGCACTCTCTAACCTTGTTAAGTAATTCGTTATTGTTCTGTTCTACCTACTTATGGTCAGTTACTGCTTATGTCACTGATACATTTACCTAGAGCTGTTACCTCAAGTGTATATACTCCAGTTTTGTCAATAATAGAAATCTGATTAATTCTCAACCTCATTTTGCTTTATATTTTTTTTGCGTTTTCTTAACCTTTTTCTTAAAATTAACTTATGGATTAATATATGTTTTCTTTTTTCCTAATATATCAGGTTGTTGACTTGGGCTCTCCTGGAATCAGAAAGTCCTCCCATGCTAGTCATGACCCTTCTGATGGGCCAACTATATCAAATCAAGCACCCCAACCACCACAATCCTAATTTCACATGATTTGGTAGGTGTTCATTGAACCACTGTATTTTGGATATTTCAGTGGTTGTACATGGAATTTGGTCGTTTTGGAGTTTAACATTGTTGGTTGAATTCCAATGTTTTTCAAGTTAGGCAGTACCTGGATCTTTTTTTTTTGATGTAATTGATGACCTTGGTACGTTCTACATGCAACCAGCTTGGTCTGTTTTGCTTTTGTATGTTAATTAAGCTTTGGTCAATATGTATGTCACTGTTTCCAAACTTAAAGAATGAATGATGTTTACTTTTTTGCATAAATATCCTCGATCCATGCATGAATGTTTATAAAGCCTTGATTAAAATAATACTATACTTTTTTGACAGGTTATCTATTTTGGTTTTGAATATTAACCTTTGGTAAATATGTTTCGGAATTTAAAGATTGGAGAATGTTTCTAATGTTTTTGGGGTTATGCCCTCCTTACCTAACAAAAAATTGTTTACTTTTTTCTTTACTATTCTAATGCATCAATGTTTATAAACCTCTGATTAAAATAATAGGGGATTTTTTATTAAAACAAAATAATAATTCAAATTAATTTTAAGCTTTTTTAAAAATATTAAAAAGTTTAATATTGGCGGTTATAAAGACCATCCGCGAACTCCAACACGAGGCGGTTCACCCACCGCCAGAAATTATTTCACATTTTTCCGTAAACTATGCTGACCGAGTGACAAGTCACGTTGAACGTTGCTGTATGGAAATAGCAGGCGGTTAGCCTAAACGCCATAATTTTTTGCCGACTACATAAACCGCCCTCATAAGCGTCGAAATATTGACATCTTTGGCGGTTAGTCTTACCGCCTGCAGCTGAGAATTTCATCATTTTTGGAATATCCTACGACGACCTTACCCGACGAAAGAACCGCCCTTGTTATACTGTGGCAGCTGTTCCAGCGGTTTTTCTAAACCGCCTGAGAATGACGTCTCGACCGTGGTAACAAAGGCGAATTGTCAACCGCCAAATGAGTTAAATGCAGGCGGTTTTGACCGCCTCTGATAGACAAAACAACCGCCTTCATTTGCACAGTTTGTTGTAGTGACATCGTCTTCGATCAATACTCTGCTCTCACTAAATTATAGAGCTCCCACTTGACCAGAATATACAGAGAAAAAAAAAGAACATTAGTCTAAAATGCCAGCTACAGATAACTGAATCAGAAATCCTCATCTAATTTAAAAAAGAACACTACGCATACATAGCTTCCAACCAGCTGATTAAGCAATCAATGCTAGAAAGGGATCTCAAACCAACCTCTCTGCCACAGTTACATTCTCGCCATAGTTTGCACCCGAAAGCCAATTATTCTCGTCTTTACACCAATTGCGAAAGAGACCCTATGTGAGCGCTCACCACTTGTACCCGACTTTCAATTTTTCTTCAAATATAAGGAATATACATATAGGGGTTGTCATTTCTACAGTTGCTATATGTACAACAATTAAATTTGGGAAATCATAAACATACAAAAGTGAGTGAAAACATTAAATGTGAGGAATCAATGATCAAGATTAATTGTTGTACATACAACAACTGCATAAATGATTATACCATACATATATAACCATACTCACGTTCAAACGATAATTTCTACACTTCATTTTACCCAAAACAAGCACAAAACAACAACTCGTCCAAATGATAAGAAATGCAATTACCTTTGGAGATTGGGAGAAAAACTCCACTATTCTGTCTGTAACATTGTGTGATTTTTCCATTGGTTCTCTGAATCCCTTGCAAGCCACCCTTCCTCTTCCCTCGAGAACCAATGCTTTTTATAATTTTCACTACGTTGCCTTCAAAGCATTCCACCTTGAATCATGAACTCATACTTTCTATCATTTGAACAAAAACAAGAAATACCAAACTTTGATACTAGTTGTTACGAAATAAATCCAGATCGATATTAAAAACAATAGTGCAAGATTTATTTCTATGCAACAGAAACATCATTTAGTTATTTCTTTCATCAAAATATAGCAAAAATCAACAACAAAAAAGTATAAATAAAATCACAAAACCCCGTATACACCCTCCCACAATTTCTTATACAACATATATGATAATGCCTATTTAATTCTCTGAAGGTTGCATATAATTTTTATATACTTATAGTGTAATATATATTATATATATTTAATGGTTAAACTTTACTTGAAAATAATTTGAAAGCTATTTTTTTAAAGAAAAAACAAAGTAATTCCATCACATATGATTATTTGACAGAGCTGTTCACATGTGTGGGGTCCTCTATGACCTCACTACCGCTATTTTTATCACACGTTTCATTCCCTTCTTTAATCGTTTTTTTTTTTTAATGCTTTATTTCTATTTTCTTTTGAGAGAGGGCATAAGGCATCAACCAAGTATCTCCGACCGCATCATCATCTGGTCTTAGTCAATTATATAGTTGAAGATTATCCAAAAGACACAAAAAGAAAGAAACAACATGGCATTCCTCGCTTGGCCAATAACTATCGTATTTACATGGAATTAACATTACATTCACACAAACAATATATTCCATATGAAGATGCCAATCGAGACTCAAATAATTGTTCCAATGCTGGCCAGCTCTTCTTCCTTTTATAGCGTCATCACTCACTAATCTCTTGCAATTTACAAAAAGCTACCAAAACACAAAAGTGGCAACAACATAAAAAAAAGAAGTAGACACACTCATCAAATCTCTACGTTCTGCTCCCAACAACGTGGGGCTTCTCGAAACCACCACATGCATGTAATCATCATTCTTCTCTCTTAATACTAAAAACTAAAAAGAATAAACATGACGAAATGGCCAGTTCTTATAGTTCAGTACGTGAAGGAAAGGGGAAATATTCAGAGCTTTATTGTATATAGCTAATAACTAAACGACGTCGTACACAATATGATGTCCATATATGCACATATTTCCCTTTTCTTTTTTCTCTTTTTTGTTACTATTTACTTATATAAGAATAAATCTTTAATGCTACGATGCATTTAAAATTCACTGCAATTTTTATTTATTGTGTGATATATGGACAAAAAGCATCACATCATCTGATCAAGTATCATTTAATTTTTGTTTTCTTCATATGATGTGAGTTTTTTGTTCACGTATCACAAAATAAATGAAAGTTGCACAGAATCTTTCCACTAAATTTATTCCTTATATAAACGACTACTCATAATGCTTTGCTTCTATTGTGAAAGCATGGTGCCTAAAATCCGATAAAGATCCGAAAGTTTGGACCGAAGGGTCATGGATTCGGATCGTAGACGTTCATTTTCCACGGATAGTAGGAAATGGTGGTGCACGGTCAAGCATAGCCGGTTTTTCAGTTCTTGGTTTTCTGTTCTGAACCGGTTCACTTGGTTCGTGAGGTTATCTAAATGCCTCTTCTTTCTCCAGCGGGACCGCCTGGCTGACTCCCGGTTTGACTTCATTCGCCTTAGCTTTCTCTCGTGCGTCGAGTAAACCGCCCGGTTCGATCCTTGTGAACCGGAACCTGGGCTGGCCGGGTCTTCCGGTTCGTGAATGAGGGTAAACAGCTCCTCTACTTCACCTGGTGGGAACATGGTTTCGAGAAGACATGATAACTTGACCTCTTCGTTGTCGTGGAAGAACATTGCTGCAGAAGCAATTAGCAAAAAAAAACCGATAGTTTCAAAATAATGAACCGGAGGGAGGAGAGTTGGGGAAAAGGGAAGAACGGAAGCGTAGGGGATGGGTATTTAAAGAAGGGGAGGAGCGCCAACTTGTGGGGTCTACCATAGCAAAAGATATTGGAAACTAAAGGCCGCATTAACTTGTGGAAAGAAAAAGCAAAAGTGGGACTTTGAGATGTACGTATGGCTGTTTTTCTACTGGCCTACTATTCAATTCCATGCAAAACTTTAAGGTGGCATGGTGGTGGGGGGTTTCATCATATGAAAAGCTTTTTTTATTTTTATTTTTTTGTTATGGTAAAGTAATGGGGTCCTCTGGGAAGAGTAGCTTTAGCTTAATGACGAAGGATCAATGAAAAACAAAAAAATGTGCAAAAAATTGGATTAGAAAGTTACCGGACACGACTAACTAATAGTGCGCCGAAGTCATTTTGAACACGCACATGTAAGGTGAAAAAGACAGTGAAAGTTGCCTCCAAAAAACATTATCGGAAAAATTAGTATGGTGAAGTTGGACTAATGAATGTTTGGTACGTGGAAAATTGTACCTAATTAATAGCCTGGCTATATATTGTGGTTGTGGCTACAAATTAGTTCTTTTCCGCTCCCAAGTCCCAACCACAATACATGTACCCACGTCGTTAATTGAAGACTTCAATCAAGCACTTTGAACGTTTACACACAACGGAATAAAAAATCCAGAAACCTGAGTCACAATGAAGCATTCGTCATAAGTAAAGGAAGGGCTTGTGAGCTATAGTTTAAATTCCTTTCGTGTTATAACAAGCTACCGAAATGCATTAGTCGCTATGTGCTATGTTTATGTTAGAGACATAATATAAAATTATTGAAAACTCAATACTTAAAACTTGAGCTATTAGGTGAATTGATTACTTTACGTGAACTAGTTTCAATCTTGATATGTTCATTTTACTGATACAAAGTAGCTTGATCCTATCATGTGTTATTTAATATAAAGAATTTTAACCATTAATAATCAAATCAGCAGCGATGATTGTATAACTTCCCATCCTTATTTTTTTCTTCTTCTCTTATTACTATTAATTCATTCTTGTATAGTTAAAATTTTCTCACATGACATGATCATGTTAATTAATACATAAGAGGATATTGTCATATTACTATATACATCATCGATCCTCAATAATTTATTTAGTTAAACAATGAGAGGAATATTCTTGGGTAGTTTTCTTTGTTCATGAGCACATTCTAGGGTAAAGGGGCAGTTTTGTTTTGGTTGGCAGTTATTGGTTCCCCAAAATATTAAAGCCGCATTGAGTGGAGGATAACATGCAATCCTTTCTATTGTCGTTTTAATGAACCGTGATTAATTTAATGATCGCAAAAAAGAGAATTTAGCAACAGTGTCTTTTAGCAAGCCAATGCAAAGTAGTTAGCATGTGCTGCAAGTAAATTTTAATAGAAAGAAGAAGTAGTGTCATTTGGATGCAACTTCTCCTTTTGGGATTTATCAACTCTTTGCACGTTGTCTTGTATATGCAGACTCGATCGAGAGTGGAGAGCATAGCCTGTTTCCTCCAGTTTTACCTTCATACCCTCCTTGAAGTGAGGATTCCCAATCATATTCATCTCATGCAGTTATGTTAGTTAGTTCTTAATAGTGGGCTTGATTATAAGGCGCACTCATTATCATAATAAGCACTCTTTTATTTATCTATTCATTTATTTTTTTTGTTCTTTCTACTCAAATCAGGACAATTTACAAGCAAGAACGGTCAGGGAAAGAATTACGTATATAATTTGCTTAAATTATTTGGTCCATAAAAGAACAATTGTCCCGGGCATTAACACCTAAGTAAAAACTAATTAGTTGTAACGTACATGTCAAACTCGTCCATTTTTCTGTTTATGCCGAAAAAAGAGAAATGCTCGTCCTTCTCACTCTTTAATGTTAACCACTTACTCCTACTATAAAGTACTTATGATGAGTCATTCATTGATAAATTTATATTGTAGTTTTTTTTGTAATAAAAATCCATTTTATTGTGGCAATAACTCGCAGCAGCTTGGCTTCTGAAGTGGCGGTTCACTTGTCTACCTGAGTAGTTTTTAATCAAAGAAACAAATTATCAATATGAATTCATAAAGCATTTAAATAAACAAGTCGTTGTAGTATAGTGGTGAGTATTCCCGCCTGTCACGCGGGTGACCCGGGTTCGATCCCCGGCAACGGCGAGTTTTTTGATTCTCTTAAGTTTTAACCAATTGTTGCGCTTTTCGTTTGGGTCGTATTTTTCTTTGGGTTCAAATAGAAGGTGAAATAGCCCAAATAAAAAGGAGCTGAACTAAGCCTTTTCTCATAATGCTAAACTGGGCCCTTATGAAGTATCCACAAAGGCACCAAGTGGTAATTGAAACAGAAGTTTGTAGTGGCAAAACTAGTCCCAACAACTCTGGAGCTTGCTAAATATAATAAAGTTTTATAAATATAATTTGGGTTTTGATATGGTCTCCTAAAAGCACGTGTTAAAAAATAAACTTAAAATTTGATGTTTTTATCAATTACTTAAAAAGATAAATTAAATGCTTTTAGATTTTTTTCAATGGGTTAGTTTTCTGAACAATTGATTAGTATCATGTTAAACTAAGGGCACTTGTATTTGATCATAGACCAAGCGTGAGGGAGTTCAACATTTTTATGGAATTTATTTTTTCTTTCAATTTGTGAATAAGGAAAGAAAGGAAAAGAGTTGGAAAGTAATAGGGAGGATAATTCCCTTTGATGAAGTGAACTACATCACGAAGACTATATTTATGAAATTTTTATATCCTTTGTTTTATTAGCTAGGTAGTTTTTTTAAATCTTTCATTTAAACGTATTTCATGCATATTTAGGAGTGGCAATTCAAATTGACAGGATACAACACGGCACGAATTCAATAAAAGTAGGTGTAAAACACAAATTTTCATCGTTGTGTTTGTTATCCTTGTACATATTAAAGTAGGTGTAAAACATAGAGATAAAAACACACACATCGGTAAGAAAATAATAAAAAAATATTTAATACTACATTTAAGAACAACACTTATCTAATACTCGTTAAAATAAAAATTTTAAAAGAGTAAAAGTGAAATACATATTATTTATATTTTATTATATAAAATTTCATTATTTTAATTTATGAGGAGGATATTTTTATTACCAAAGATATTCACTACCTATCTAATCACCATTAGATTAGAGATAAAACTTTTAAACATTCTCTCTCTGATCCAATGGTGATTAGATAGATAGTGAGTTGATAATGAATTTTTTTGGTAGTAAGAATATTTTCATCTTTATTTATAGCATAAAAGTTAAATTAATAGTTTCTTTCCTTTTTTATTAAACAACAATAAATGAAAATTGAAATCTTTATCTATATTCGTTTTACGTGCAACAATGACAAATATATGGTTATGATTCTCCACATTTAATGTTTTTTTATCTTTTGTATGATTATGATTCTCCATATTTAATGTTTTCACGTATATATATGGCAAGTATTTGACTGTTGCACGTACAACAACTGCAGAAATATAAACCTCTATATGGTAAAATCATTTCTACAGCAGTTTTACGTAAAACAATGACAGATGTATTGTTATGATTCTCCATATTTAATGATTTCATATTTTGTATGATCATGATTTTCCATATTTAATGTTTTCACGTATATATATGGCAAGTGTTTGACTGTTGCACGTACAACAGCTGCAGAAATATAAATCTCTCTCTCTGTATATATATATATATATATATATATATATATATATATATATATATATATTATATTTATATGGGTTTATCATTTCTCAAGCTGCTTGAGATAATTTTATCTCTGGCTACTAAATAATATCCGTACAAAGATGGTTCAATGGTGATAAAGGAAGAGAGAGAAAAAGGGAATCATAAACATTCAAATGTGAATCAATTAATATAAGAAAATAAATAAACAAAACGACGTAGTTTGGGGATGGCCGGAGATAAACTTATCTCAAGTTGCCGGTGAAATATTTTTCCATATATATATATATATATATATATATATATATATATATATATATATATATATATATATATATATATAGGGTCAGGATCATTTTACACCAGTGTAAGTTACACTCTTAATTTTGTCAGTTAATCCCACTTATATCTAAGGGCTCTAATTTTTTAGTAACGTGAGCGATTGGATATAAGTGGATCAATGGTCTGTAGATACAAGGTATGTTTTGATGATAACAAAGTGGCAACAACAAAAAAGCAAGCTCATTTGATCAAGAGCAAAAAGCATCAACCATATGTGGATATTGAAGATGTATGATGTAGCCACACAACAAGAGTGATGTCAAATCAAAGTGGAAAGATCATTGGATTAAGAGCAACAAGGAATAATTAGAAGAGCAATAAAAAGATCCAAGACACAAGACATGAAGCTAAGTCTAAAATCATATTTAGAATATATCTTTAGGACTTAAAATATATGTGAGGGTATATGATAGATTGCATTGCATGAGCTCAAAGTTTTTCTCAAAGTAAATGTGTTTTTCAAATTGCATAATCATAACCTTTATGTACTTGAAAGAAATTTAAAAAATTCATGGAAAAGATCCTTGACATATTTTATAACTTCAAAACATATTTATCAAGTCAAGATCTTTCATAAAAAGTAGTTGCAAGCAAGTTAGAACACATTTGAACTTAAATTTGTTGCTTAATTTCGTTGTTGTCTTCCATACAATTTTTCGTATCTAAGATGATGGTTTTGGATCTTGTGTTCTTCATAAAAGTTGTAGATCTCTCTTTTATCTTTCCAAAGAGACCAAGATCACATCAATCCGACAAGTATAACTCAAATTATAACCAAAATACGAAACAATGTTCTTGTTGTCAAGTTGGGAATCTATTACCACCGCAACAGATCCCAACGGCTATAGAACGACTAGTTTTTCAAAAGTGATCCCAACGGCTATAAACATCTATAAAACAACTAGTTTTTCAAATGAGATCCCAACGGCTATAAACGACTAGTTTTTGGAAACACTATATATGCCTTCTCAATGACTCTAAAATTTTTAGGCATTATTCCTACACATATTAAGCATACTTTGAGAGCTTCTACACTATCACTTGCATATTCTTTCATATCTTTCAAAGATCAAATATATTTGAGCTCATATCTTGAAAATTCATATACCCATAGTGCTTCAAGTTGTATATCCACACTTTGAGAGTGTATGTTCATTTCTAAATATTTCCCTCCTTGTATTCTTGAGTTGAAAGGGTTGTGAGACCCATTGTTTGAGAGGTGGCCAAATACCTAAGTAAATTTGGAGTGAATTGTAAGGTTACCAAGTATCCGTAAACTTGAAGATTGTAAGGTATCCAAGAACCCGAAGTCTTGGAAGATTGTAAAGGTTTGTCAAGCAACCGAGAAGCTTGACCATTAGTGAAAGAGTTGATCGAGCAGCTTCAGTCTGGACGTAGGTCACAAGTGGTGGTGACCGAACCAGGATATATTGTGTTTGCAATTCTCTAAACTCTAAACTCTTTATTTCTAGCACTTTAATTTCTTTTTTGATATCTTGTATGTGCTAGTATAAGTTCTATAATTGTGACATATTATATATTATGGATTGTCTGAATGTATTGATTAGCTTTTCACATATCAAAGTTTACTTGAAATGATTATTTAGAAACTAGAAGGGGGCTTTTGCGAAAATCTTGTAATACTCAATTCGCCCCCCCTCTTGAGTATGGAAGCCATATTCCTAACATGGTCAACATTAAGTGTAAAACTTCTAAATCTTACACTGGTGTAAGAATATCTTGC
Source organism: Gastrolobium bilobum (assembly GCF_033153095.1). Classification (NCBI taxonomy): domain Eukaryota; kingdom Viridiplantae; phylum Streptophyta; class Magnoliopsida; order Fabales; family Fabaceae; genus Gastrolobium; species Gastrolobium bilobum. The sequence continues at coordinate 125,585 of NW_026895111.1, read as the reverse complement.
TCTCTCTCTCTATATCTAAGAGATGTTATATTTACAATATCTTTTCCCTTACAATGAATAGACATATAGAGAACGATGGAAAACATAATACTACTATATACAATTAGGGGTGTCAATTTTCAACATGACACACTAACATGACACCTAAAACTCGTGTTTGGGTTGACCCGTTTTTAAATTCATATCGTGTTCGTGTTAGACAAAACTTGACCGAAAAAATTCGTGTTGTGTCACGTGTCAACTTGCGAACCTGAAAATTGACCAACATTAATCTTTTTACATGTTATTCGTGTTATATTGTGTCATAAGTAGGTTATTTGCATCTTATCGTGTTGTGTCAATCTGGATAATAAATAATACACTTTGGGGTTGACAGATTATTCGTATCATTTCATGTTCATGTAAACCCGTATGATAAGTGATAGACTATGAGTTTGCCGGTTATTCATGTTGTGTCGTGTTTGGCTTCAAAATAAACTGGTGGTGTTTCAGTCAAATGTTTTCATCTAATTTCAAATTAATACACTTACAGTTAACTTATTGCACATGGCCCAACCACTGATTCAATAAGCTCACAGTCAACCAGAATCGTGGCCCAATAAATATGACCCAATTGTTAAAAGATTTAGTAATTTGAAATATAATAAATTACGATCAAACCAAAGTACAAATAAAGCAACACATATAATTGTAATTTATTTGACAAGAAAAGGAAAGTAACACATTTGACATGATTTGAGATCTAAGATTTGGGATGTTTGTTTTAAATGATTTAATTGTATTTATTTATTTTTAGAAATTAACTATCGTCATACTTTTTTTAGGAACTTTTCTTATTTTTATGATTTTAGATTTTGAATTTTGAATTCTGGATAAATTTATAATTAGTCTATAATAGGGTACTTTTGACCTTATTATAGGAGTTGAATATTTTGTTATTGGGTAAAGGATTTCTCCACTCACTGGAGATAACTTTATCTTCGGTGAGCCCAAAATGATGTCGTTTTGGGACGAAAATTAAGATATTTTTGTAATTCTAATATATTGCAGTATTATATTAGTCTTTATGATTATAATTTTTTAATTTTATAACTCAAAACGATATCGTTTTGAGCTTACTGGAGATAACTTTTTCTCCAGTAACTGAAGAAATACTTTTTTCTTTGTTATTTTAATAATTAAAATTAAAAACGAGAGGATTACTCTTTTATAAAATTCCCTTTTCCTGTTTATCCATTTTTATATGTATTAGCATCACAATTTCGTATCGCATTCCTATTAAGTGTACTTTCATTTGTATTGTGTTATTTCTACCCGAATTATCACCGTAAAGATTGGGTGAATTTAAATAAGGAAGATAATTCCCGTGAGGCGTATCTCCTTTTTCTCGGATTCGATGTCTCTGATGTCAAAGGGAAAAAGTTAAAAAAGTAAAATAAACTTTGGCCAGTGGAAGGACGCGATGATTATGGCCCAAACGACCGCATCATTCAATACAGGGAACACACATACACAGCTTTTTTTTTTAGTGAATTATTTGAAAGCAACTTTAGTTGAAGGTGTCATTGTTGTTAAAATTTCGATTTAATATTATGATTATATGTTTTTATAAATTTTTTGATCAAAACTATTTTACTAATATTCCAACACTTTTATGTTTTATGATTTTTTACGATTTTTTTACATTATGATTTTACGTTTTACAATTTTTTAATCTCTTTCTAATTTTACTTAAGATTTGGATTTTTACAACATTAATTTAGTTGGTGCTACTATTAACTTTTGCGTCAAGTTTATCGCATGATAATTCAGCCAGAAAACACGCTCAATCTATAATAATAACTGCTAATTGTTCTAAAAAGTCATACAAATAAAAAGCCTTACAAACAGACATGATCCCAGTAATGATGGTTTCCAACCCTAAACTTGCACGCCCAGCTTCCTCCCAAAACCCTTTTTCGTTTTCTTTTTTGGATTAGAAACGGAAGTTCATTGGAAGAGCATAGCTAATTAAATCGATTTAATCCATGCCACTAAATCCATCTTAATCACAATATCAAATCAGATTATATACTCTACCAAATCAAATGGAATATCATAATCACCCCTCCTTTCGAGAAGGACACGTAATACACCATGTCACATAGTATTCCCCTTATGTTCATGAAACCCTTATCTTAAATTGCATTCAGACTTAAAAGAAAAATAATATAAATTGGCCCCCCTTCATTTTTATTATTCTTCACATACAAAGAAAACTTGGACAAATTTTTTAAATCTTGCTACATATTGATTCAGTACTATGTTGTCATGCTTAAGCTAATGTAAATTTTAAATTTCTCACCTCTCACAAAATTTTCTGACTCTGCCTTTACGAGTGAGGTGATTTAGCAATTTCCTTCAATTAAAACTCAAACGAAACCAAAAGACCCGAATACAATGGGTCAAGTATTGGAATTACCTGCCAACTAGTTTAGCAACATAATAAAATTGGTAATAAATTTGCCAACAATTTGATATGCGCATAGGTAATTTTTCAATAGTAGTATCTCCTCTTCAATTCTGTACTACGTAACCATCCTGTTGTTTGTGCCACCAATAAGAGGAACAAATTAAGCTAAACTTGGTCTGGGGTTCATAAATTATAATTTCATCCTATTCTAGCTCACTCATTTAATTTATTGTTATTATTCTCCGGCTATGTCAATTGACCATTGTGCTTGATTAACACAAGGCCACAAAAATCTTATATTCTGTTAAAAAAAAACCGAGCAAATCAAACTGACTATTATCTTCCTTACTATAATCTTTTTCATTAAAATTGAATCATTCTTGATAATTTGTATATATTCACTAGAACAGATATTGCTCTTCAAATTCATTCACGATGCTCCAATTACATTATATAAACGCAATATTCTAAGAATTTCCCCACATATTATAATAAAACATTACTTACCAAGAAAAGAGAGGCGTTTGATATTTCGCTCAAATCTTCAAGTGTATTTGTTTCAAGTTTAATATTAGTTAACAAGCACTGCTCCACTCTTCTTTCCTTTAACTTTCCTTCTCCGGTTAGTGGTGGCGGTGCCGCCGTCACGGTGGCGGCGGAGATTTCCGTCGTTGATGATCAAGGGCAAGTCATTGGCTTCTTCTCCATCTTCTTGAGTGGCGATCCGGATGCAAGAGCAATGTTCCAAGGATGAAAAGAAAGCTGTAGTGAAACCATTGATGAACCACATGGCCACACCATCAGGCTTTCCACAACCCGAAGAGCCTTGGCTCGATGATGAGGAGCGAGAAGAGGTAGTGGTTGCCATGGTTTGAAATTATCACAACACAGCCAAAATAGGAATCACGAGCTTAAGAAGCTTCAGGTTTTGTAGGTAGGCTCTATCGGTGTAAATAGTCCGCGGGCTGTTTGGTTTTGGCTTAAATAATCGTACTTTTTTAGATCTGTTTTGATCTATTAATTTTGTGTAACGCTGAGCTAGAGGCCCATCCCGTCTCCACTAGATCTGTCCTCCAAAGTACTCTAAATAAGGAAAACATTTCCTCTCTCCAGCCATTTCATTTCGGCTTGAATTATAAGTTTGATTAGATTTGGTTTGATCTCTTAGTTATGTGTAACTCTGAATTATAAGTTTGATCTTATATATATATATATATATATATATATATATATATCTGTGTGTGTCAAATTTGTAATTTGACACCTCATCTGAGAGTCATCAGATAAAAAGAGAACAACGACTCTGATTTATAAGCATCGGCTCTGATTTATAAGCATGTGAGATCTTTTTTGATCTAATGGCTCTCAGATGAGGTGTCAAATTTTAAATTTGACACTGGTGTCAAAGTATCTTACCTCATATATATATATATATATATATATATATATATATATATATATATATATATATATATGGGAAAAACATTTCTCAAGCAGCTTGGGATAAGTTTATCTCCGGCTACCCGAAAACTACGTCGTTTTATTTATTTATTTCCTTATATTAATTTATTCACCTTTGAATGGTTATGATTCCTTTTTTTTTCTCTCTTCCTTTATCACCATTGATTCATCTTTGTACGGTTATAATTTTGTAGCCAGAGATAAAATTATCTCAAGCAGCTTGAGAAACGATAAGCCCTATATATATACGGTTCGTTTTTTCTGCAGTTACTGCAGATAAGTTATACTGCAGATAAGTTATCTGCTGTAAGCTCAATACAACGTCGTTTTGAGGCGGAAATCATGGTGTATTTGTAATTTAAATTTTTTTCAGGGTTATTATAGTCTTTATAATTATAATTTTCTAATCTTTCAATCCCAAAACGACGTCGTTTTGAAAGTAAATACAGATAACTTATCTGCATTAACTGCAGAAATATTTTTCTGATATATATATATATATATATGAGGCAGGATCCTTTGACACCGGTGTCAAAGAAAAAGTTTGACACCTCATCTGAGAACCGTTAGATTAAAAAAAATCAACGATTCTGATTTGTAAACATGTGACACCATTGATTTTTTTTAATCTAACGGTTCTCAGATTAGGTGTCAAACTTTTTCTTTGACACCGGTGTCAAAGGATCCTGCCTCTATATATATATATGATCAATTTATATTGATGTAATAATAATATGTTTTATACCAAATTTTAACCGGTTGATTTCCGTGTATCTAACTGTTATCATTTATTAGAAATTAATAATTAATTAATGAATGTTATCTAATAAATCTCATTAGATAATTATAAAAACTATAATTAATAACCTTAAATAAATTAAAATTACAAAAATACCATAATTTTCGTCCCAAAACGACGTCGTATTATTGGGTTTACTGCATTAACTGCAGAAAAAACGAACCCATATATATATATATTGATTTAAGTCTTATATATATTTAAAAAATAAAAAATTTGGCATAGGCCAGTTAACTTGTTTAAGCTTATTAGGCATTCAACAATTAAAAATAGTAACTAAATAATATTATTTTATTATTCAAAATTATTTAAATGATAATTTACTTATTTTATTTAAATAAATAATATGATATAAGCTTTTTTTTTTTGTATATCATAATATGATATAAGCTAACTTGTAGGCTTAGAAGGTAAAAAAAAAGCATATAACCTATTTTTTAAATAATTTTTTTTAAAAGTGAATCTATTCTATTTAATTATATATAATAGATTAAACTTGATGGTCGAGTGATTGACGCATTTAGATCCATAGGCTCAGTTATAATTATATTGTATGTGTTGATATATGATTATATGAACAACACCGAACAAATAAATAAATAAAATCTTTGATATTAAAATAAAAATAAACCATAGTGCTGATTACTAATAATGGGCTTTCCAGCCACGGGAAGGGCCCAGTGATAATTGTCTGGACATATTGCTTAGAGTAGTGATAATTATACACTATTTTTACAATTTTTTAGGGATTTAAAAAACAAAAGTGTGTGTATTGGTACAGCTGCACATGGGTCAAGTTGAGCAGATTTAGGAAAATCCAAAGTTGAAATCAATTATCAGAGCTTAGTTAGGTTATATATATATATATATATATATATAACATGATACTTTGATACCGATGTCAAATTTTAAAATTTGACAATAAATCTTAATCTTTGATTTTCGTCAATCAACGATTATCATTTATTGGGAATTAAACTTGTTAGTTAATATTAATTCTCGATAAATGATAACTGTTGATTGGCGAAAATCAACGGTTACGATTTGATTTGATACCAGTGTCAAAGGATTCTGTCCCTATATACATATATATAGGGTCACGATCATTTTACATCAGTATAAGTTACACTCTCAATTTCGATCGTTGGTTGTATTTATATCTAACGATTCTGGTTTATTAGATACTTGAGCCATTAGATGCAAGTAAATCAATGATCAAGATTTGATGTAAGACTTCTAACTCTTACACCGGTGTAAGAATATCCTGCCCCATATATATATATATATATGTGTGTGTGTGTGTGTGTGGCAGGATATTCTTACACCGGTGTAGGAGTTAGAAGTCTTACACTCAATTTTAACCATTGATCCACTTGTATCCAATGACTTGTATTACTAAAAAATTAGAACCATTAGATATAAGTGACATCAACGGTCAAGATTAAGAGTGTAACTTACATTTCTGCAGCTAGGGGTGTCAAAACGGATTGACACGACACAAATTCGACACGACACGAATTTGACACGATACAAATACATCAACACGAACACGACACAAATGTTTATTCGTGTTAAAATTTTCAACACTGACACAACACGAATTTTTTGCGGGTTGACACGACACAAATAACACACAAAATAGGGGTCAAAACGGTAATTGACAAAAAAACTTTAAAAAAATCGATCGAAATTTAAAAAAAATTACAAAAATAAAATTAAAAAAATAATAATATAATAATTAAAAAAATACAGGTCAACACGAACACGAATACATCAACACGAACACAACACGAATTTTTTACGTGTCATTTTTTCAACACGAACACGACACAAATTTTTTTGTGGTTCAACCCGAATACGAATTTTCGTGTCGTGTCGCGGGTCGACCCGCGTGTCAAAACCTATATTGACGCCCCTGTCTGCAGCTGTTGTATATGCAACAATCAAATACTTGTCATGTATATACTTGAAAGCATTAAATGCAGGAAATCATAACCATACAAAGGATGAAAGCATTAAATGTGGGGAATCATAATCATACACTTGTCGTTGTTGTACGTAAAGTGACTGCAGAAATGATTTTACCTATATATATATATATATATATATATATATATATATATATATATATTCAGTTAACTCCAATCAAATCAAATTATTTTGCCATAAAGATAGAAATGTCTAACTTAATAGGATAATAAGTTACTTTTGTATTTAGATGCTCTCTCTAAGATATCTATGAGTTAGATACCCTTGAGTTTAGCATATCACTGTGTACAAAAGAATAAAAGACAACTTTCACTAAAAGAGTGGTAGTGGTGTGTGTGCACAGTGATAAACATAACAGTAATAGAGAAAGAATAGTAATACATGTAGGCTTTATCTCTTATTTATATAGTTTATCTGTTGGTATTAGGATTCTGGATCTTTTGTGCCTCTTCTAACAGCCCAAACTCATGTTTAACGCTGTCATATTAGGATTAATATTTTTAACGGATATCCTCCTTTGATTATATTATATTTGTATTTGGATTGTCCTTATTAGGCCTTATATTAAATGAATCTCAACTATGAATCCATAACACAAACCAACTTGGAACGGGTTGGTTCGGATCAAGCAGTTGAGTTAATTTCTATTTTTTTTTTTAAGCATCCATAAATTTTTTTTAAAAAATGGGACAAAAGCCAAAAGCTAAAGTTATGATTTAAATTCAAAGTTTTGACCCCACCAATATCACTTCAATGTATTATGAAGGGATTATTGAGAGGTACACTTCAAGGCACGAGATGAGAGTCGTTTGAAATGTGAGTGAAAGTGTGAATTTTGATTTCAAAATCTGTTTAGTATTCAAAATGGACAATTTTGGCAAATTTCGGATCATCGTGTAATTGAGTATGGTCAACAAGTGAGTTTTCCAAACCCGCTTTTGATCGATTTGGTTGAGGTTCACCCAAATTAATGTTGGAATTTATATATATATATATATATATATATAAATTGTATAGACAATCTATTGGTTATGAATAAGAAGTTTGGTAGTGAAAAGGTGTGCCTTTTCGTCGACAAATAGATGTATCTTTTCATCCTAAACGATGTGTTGTTTCATCCTAACGGACATGTTGTTTCATCCTAACGGACATGTTGTTTCATCCTTGAATGGGTGTCTCTTCATGTTGAACGAATGTGTCTTTTCGTGTCGAACGAATGTGTCTTTTCGTGTCCAACGGATGTGTTGTTTCGTCGTCGAATAGGTGCCTTTTGGAACGTGACTTTACGTTGTCTATAAATAGACACTGACACCTTCAGAAAATGGATCCAATTTTTCTGCACTGAAACTCTACTGGAATTTTTCTCCTTCCGGTTTTGCATGTTCCTTTTCATACTCCGGTGTAGTTTCCTCTGGCATTTTGTTGTGTTCGTTTGGGCTGTTGATTGGTAGTGCCACCATTCTTCAGACGAAATCCGTTATATCCTGGGAGACAAGTGTCCATCAACTTTATGCATCAGTGAGGGGGCAAATTGTCTTAAAGAGACACATTCTGTGGGCTCGGATTTAATTCCTCTACTTCTGACATATCATTCTATCTGTTCTATCATTCTGCTTGCATCATCATCTGATTTCAAGTAAGTCAGTTCTTTAATTTTAATATTTATAATTGCACAGTGATAATTCTGATCATCTACCTCCTCTGGTTCTATACATGGGTTCAATCTTTTAGTGATATAATATCACCCACTGTCTTCTTTAACAATCTTAAGACAATTTTGGTGTTTTGAACCTATGATCGGTATATTTTTTATTTGCTTTAATATACTGTTTTCATTTATTGAGTAATTAAAAGATTAATTTGTGTGATTGATCCGAATTTCTGTTTGTGTAACAGAAATTGAATTTCTAATCTGTGTTGAATTAAAAAACCAAAAACAAAAAATTTTGAACTTTATATATTATTTCCTTCTCAGTAATCGTGCATTGATATTGCCTTTCAATGTATTCACGAGTTCCTGTAACAATAATTGTTTTTTCGATTTTTGTGAATGAAATAATAATTTTGTTTGGATAAAAAAAAAATCTTGATAGTTTGTTCAAGAATTTCGAAATCTGCATATCAACTTATCAGTTTGTTCATATTGGTTTCATTAAATAGAGTAATGATTATTTTTTGTGTTGACTGCAATTGGTTAAGTATAATTGTTGATATTTGAAATTAACTACTTTGGTATCCTTTGAATGCCGATGCATGGAGAATTTTTTTTTTGAAAGAATGCATTGGTTTGCGGTCATGAATGCATTTGTGAATGATTCTTATGGCATGTGTACTTATATATGGGATTTGAAATACCCACCAGGTTTTCATGCTGTGCATTTTTCATTAAATGAATGAAAGGAAAATAACTTTGAAAAATGTGAAACGTTGTCTTCAAGTGTTAATTTATGCATATGATGAATTTTTATGCAGTGTCACATGATAAGTTCTATGTAATATTATATGTGAATAACATGATTAATATTTTTGAATGCACAGCTACGGTTTTTTCGTGGGTTTTGAGATACATTTTCACTTTTCGAAAGGAAAAAAAAAAGTGCGCCAATATTGATTTTCAAGATTTTCGGATTGATGTGTTGGTAACAGTAAGAGCGTAATAGATATTTGTTCATATTATATATATATGATTCGCGTCTCGATTTTTGTGTGATAAAACTTTCTTATAATACTTGGATTGAACTGTGAATGCATTCATTCTTGTCGATGACCATCAGTTTATTTATGGTTCTGGAAATTATAGAGTTTGAAATATTGCAAGTATATGAAAGTGTTGGTTATCACATAATGCTTGTCATGGTTTGGCGGTTGTGTAGTTCGATTTTTTTTTTGGAGGCACCATTGTGGTGTAAGGATGGGAACCAAAACATTTGGTTTTGAATTTAAAAAATTTAAATAGGATAACTGTTTATAACTCCCGTCATGTGGTTTGGTTGCCACTGTTTTGACAATGTTTATTGGAATTAGAATGAAAAATGGTAGGTATGATAAATGAGAAATATTTATGACATGAATTATTATGTGGGAAATGTCATGTATTTATTGGCATTCAAGTGTATATGGTACACGTAATGGATTTGATGGTATATGATGGTGTTTGATATCCATTAACTCGTAACTTATGAATGTGAAAGTTTGACTTTATGATTTAGGCAAATGATAATTGAGGCTTAAAAATGCACTATGTGCTTTGATGGATATAAAGGTCTTATATCTAGTGAAATATTTGATAATATGTGAACTCAAAAGAGTTATCTTAGTGATGGCATGATCAAAGTCAATGTGATGACTTTAAATGTTGTTAATGACATGATGATTGTGTATCATTTTATGGTTAAATCTAAATTTATTATTTGGTATATGTCTTAGAGCCAAACAATGTTAAGTAAGAAAGTTAAAGACATTAAGGAGCGATCGAGTGGGGAGAGTATGATGGCCCATTCGGAAAATTTTGTTTAGAGTTTGGTATTACATACCAAATGATGGCTCCTTATGCTCCACAATCCAATAGGATTGCTGAGAAAAAGACCCAGACATTAAATGATATGATCTTGTTGATGTCTGATTTGTGGGGAAAAGTCATTTAATGACAAAATATATAATCAGTAAAGTATCCCACAAGAAAATTAAGAACACCTCCTATGAAATATGGAAAGGTAGGGAGCCTACCTTGAATTATCTTGAAGTGTGGGGGTGTTTGACAAAGAGCATACCATACGACATATGGAAAGGAAAGAAGCCATCCCTGAAATACTTTAGAGTGTGGGGGTGTTTGGCTAAGGTTGCAGTTCCTAAACCTAAAAGGTTAAGAATCGGACCTAAAATCGTGGATTGTGTATTCATCGGTTATGCACTTAATAGTAGTGCTGATCGGTTTCTAGTGTATAAATCTGATGTCTCAGATATACATGCTAATACGGTTATTGAGTCAAAGGAAGTTACTTTCTTTGAAGACGTATTTCCGTATAAGAGGATACCTGAATCAAGTGGTAATAATGATGATCAGGTTGTGATACCTCAGGATGCTACAATTGATACTGATCCTGTAGAGGATATAGAAGATGAACCTAGACGTAGCAAGAGGCAAAGGACTGCCACATCTTTTGGACCTGATTTTATGACATATTTATTAGAAAAATGAGCCTCGGACATATAAGGAAGCTATAACGTCTCCGGAAGGACCATTCTGGGAAGAAGCTATCAATAGTGAGATAGAATCTATCTTGTCCAACCACACTTGGGAATTGGTAAATCTTCCTACTGGCAATAAACCTTTAGGAAGTAAGTGGGTTTTCAAAAGAAAAATGAAAGAGAATGGCACTATTGATAAATATAAAGCAAGGCTTGTGGTAAAAGGTTACAGGCAACATGAAGGTCTCGATTATTTCGATACTTATTCACCGGTTACAAGGATCACACCCATTAGGATGTTGATCGCGGTAGCTGCATTGAATGGATTACAAATACATCAAATGGATGTTAAGACCGCCTTCTTAAACGGCGACCTGGAAGAAGAGATATATTTAGAACAACCTGAAGGTTTTGTTGTTCCAGGACTAGAACGGAAAGTTTATTGCTTAATAAAATCCCTTTACGGGTTAAAGCAAGCTCCAAAACAATGGCATGAGAAATTTGACAAAGATATGTTGTCAAATGGATTTCGAATTAATGAATGTGACAAATGTGTCTATGTTCGAAATACTGAAAAAGGTTTTGCCATTGTCTGTCTTTATGTAGACGACATGTTAATCATGGGTAGTAATAATCAAATGATTAATGCTACTAAACAATTACTTAAAAGTAAGTTTGATATGAAAGATATGGGGATAGCAGACGTTATCCTAGGTATTAAAATCCATAGAACATCTACAGGGTTGGCCTTATCACAGGCTCACTATGTAGCTAAGGTTCTTGAGAAATTCAAGAGTTTGAAAATAACTCCTGTGAGGAACCCTGTAGATTCTAATTTGAGTTTATTAAAGAACACTGGTAAAGCTACAGCACAAAAGCTATATGCTCAAGTGTTGGGAAGCCTTATGTATGTTATGAACTGCACCAGACCTGATATTGCTTATGCAGTAAGTCTGTTAAGTCGCTTTACCAGTAATCCAAATGAGAATCATTGGAAAGCTATGGTAATAGTTTTGGGATACTTGAAGTATACTCAGAATTATGCTTTGCATTACGAGAAATACCCCGCGGTTATAGAAGGGTATTGTGATGCAAATTTGATCACCGGCTCTAACAACACTAGATCCACAAGTGGATATGTGTTCACCCTTGGTGGAGGTGCTGTGTCTTGGAAATCGTCCAAGCAAACCTGCATTGCAAGGTCAACCATGGAAGCAGAATTTATTGCTTTAGATAAGGCCGGTGAAGAAGCCGAATGGCTTCGTAATTTTATCGAGGATGTTCCTAATTGGCCAAGACCGGTACCATCTGTATGCATACATTGTGATAGCCAAGCAGCTATTGGAAGGGCCAAGAACGTCATGTATAACGGTAAGTCCAGACACATACGTTGTAGACATGATACCGTAAGACAACTACTCTCCAATGGAATCATTTCAATTGACTATGTTAAGTCTAAGGAAAACATAGCGGATCCGTTAACCAAAGGGATTCCTAGAGAGTTAGTTGAAAATTTGTCGAAAAGAATGGGTTTAAGGCCTATCAATTGTTGAGCATTGCGGTAACTCTACCTAGAAGAGTGGAGATCCCATGAACTAGGTTCAAAGAGACAACTAAGTGATGGTCGACTGTTCAAACACTGTGGAATTTTTAAACTCATACTCATTCCTAAGACAATTAGGCAGTGTATTTATGAGGGTAAGCACTTAGGCTTTTAATGATTTCTTAATCTGTTGTGTTCAGATGATGTATAGTGAGTTACATCACAAGAAATCACCTATGTGAGTGTGAAGTGAGGGCCGCTTCTATGAGAATTTTGCAAAGGCCGATTCTCTAAAACACTCGCAGAACCAGGCAGGTGTCCCACGACCAAAATGGGCGCAACAAAGGACCAACAATGCTAGAGAAGCAATTGTGTGACTCCTATTGTCTAGGTATACACTAAAGGTTGACGGTTCAAGTCTACCTAGACCACCGATTGACCGAGTATATCCGATAGGTTTCCACTAGAGAAGGTTCAAAGGTAACTCCACTTATCTCGATGCAGTTGTTTCTCGTTGAGGAAATTACACTTTGCATTTATACTCTTGTGCACTTTTTTGTCACGATGATTTGACTTCTTATCCATGTGGGGGATAGTCGGAATTTATATATATATATATATATATATATATATATATATATATATATATATATATATATATATATATATAAATTGTATAGACAATCTATTGGTTATGAATAAGAAGTTTGGTAGTGAAAAGGTGTGCCTTTTCGTCGACAAACAGATGTATCTTTTCATCCTAAACGATGTGTTGTTTCATCCTAACGAACATGTTGTTTCATCCTTGAATGGGTGTCTCCTCATGTTGAACGAATGTGTCTTTTCGTGTCGAACGAATGTGTCTTTTTGTGTCCAACGGATGTGTTGTTTCGTCGTCGAATAAGTGCCTTTTGAAACGTGACTTTACGTTGTCTATAAATAGACACTGACACCTTCAGAAAATGGATCCAATTTTTCTGCACTGAAACTCTGCCGGAATTTTTCTCCTTCCGGTTTTGCATGTTCCTTTTCATACTCCGGTGTAGTTTCCTCTGGCATTTTGTTGTGTTCGTTTGGGCTGTTGATTGGTAGTGCCACCATTCTTCAGACGAAATCCGTTCTATCCTAGGAGACAAGTGTCCATCAACCTTAGGCATCAGTGAAGGGGCAAATTGTCTTAAAGAGACACATTCTGTGGGCTCGGATTTAATTCCTCTACTTCTGACATATCATTCTATCTGTTCTATCATTCTGCTTGCATCATCATCTGATTTCAAGTAAGTCAGTTCTTTAATTTTAATATTTATAATTGCACAGTGATAATTCTGATCATCTACCTCATCTGGTTCTATACATGGGTTCAATCTTTTAGTGATATAATATCACCCATTGTCTTCAATAACAATTAACACAAGTTACCCAATGATCCGACCCAACCTGGAAATTAATTTACGTTGAAGGTGATTGGTGGAGTAAAAATAAGTCACCTTAAAATAATTTTATTGAAATGAAATGTTTACTATGATGATAATATATTCTATGGAAGAGTTTCTTAATTACATTTTTGAAATCTGATTAAGATTTTAATGTTACATTATAATTAATGTCATGCTTACATAAAGCATCGATGTCACTGTTAATTTTCTGATGAACTTATACTCAGTCGTATAGATCAAGCTACGGATGTGATGCGAAGTATGCTTTCCGCAATATTCATTATTGCCTTTCCTTCTGGATACTTCATAAGCTTTCTGATTTAGTTCACGCTTTATGATTGATGCTTTTATTATGAAGTGACTTTCCCAATAGGTAAAGATTAATATGGTAGTTTGAAAGTGAAAACAATGTACCCTTTTTGGGGAAAAAATAAGGTAGGGTACAAAACAAAGATTACAAACGCAATGGAGAGAGATAAATGACTTGATGATAACAATTGAATCTTTGATGATATAATTATAAATTTATAACACTCTAATTTTCAAATGTTTAATAATTATTTATAGGGTTAATAGTTTCTCCTCTTGCAGAAGAAATTATTAACTTTCCTATATAAATAAATTAATCCACCATATTAAAAAAAATTAAGCAGGATTTTTTTTGGGTTTGCAGGAGTGGATATTTTTTTATCTTGCAGCAGGTTTTATCTTGCAGCAGGTTTTATCTTGCGACGGGAGAAAAACATGCCCCTTATTTATATTGTTTTTCTGGAAGATGACATATTTTTCTGAATATTTTATTATATAAAGAAGATATATGTGATTAACATTAAAAAAGGGAGGTTGTCTTCGATATTTTTGTAATGAACTAATGAAGTTACTTATACATACAGATGTATTGTGGCAATAGCCCCTTTAAGAGGGATATTGGTATAAACTAGTTTGAATGTGTGTTAATTAATACCATAATTTGAAAACATAAACATGAATAATGAGTCATAAGCCAGATTGAAATGATACGTGGAAGAGCGTCTAATCATGGGCTACCACTCGGGCCTACCTGCCAGATATTTACCCCATCACTCTATTGGCATTTGCAATTTTGCATAAACGATGATTTTCTTTGATTTGTTATTGGGTTTTATGTTTATCATGTAATATGATATAACATCACTTTCCTACACACATTAAAGAGGTGGAGTCCACATATTTTTCTTTCTCTTTCATCATTCCACTTTCTCTCTTCATTTTTTTGTGTATGTTAAAAACAACACTTAAATCATGTAACATAACACTAATAAAATCCCTTGTTATTTCCAGACAAAGTCCAAATAAATGGGCTCTATCATATTTTATCAAATGAAAAGATTTGAAATGCAGATTTGGAAAGGACTGCTGGATTTGGACCTACTATTTCCCGTAGAATGGATTTGATTTATGTTTGTCACACCCCATGACTCAAACCTCCCTCCCTCTCGCTCCTGTCATTGGAATACAAATCCAGCGCTGATACTGCATCCAGTCATTATTAAACTCAGATTAATTGTCAATTCATGGGGCTAATAATTTACTATATGATCTGGTGACAAAATAAGAACATGACAGAGAGTTTTTACATTTCTATCGTGGTGATAAAAAATAGGGAAATGTTAAAAAAAAAAAAAAAAAAACCCTATAGTTTCATCTAAAATCACTTACCTCCTTATAGTTTATTTTTTAGCACTTACTCCTATATATTTTTTTCCATCCAAATTCATTCTTAACATTGTTATACATTTGATTAATATCTCCATTTTGCCCTTGTTAGAGCATCTTCTATGGCAGTTAAACATTCCATCTGGAAAAGCAAGGAGATGGAGGGTATAAAGTAATCCATTTTTCCAAACAATCAAACAAAATACATTACCAATTGTCAAACTTGAATTCCATACCGTATAAAACTGCAGACATACAATCATACATTTCATAACAAATAAATATGCATTACCAATGATTCCTTTTCCTTCTTTTCTTTGAACTTTGGATTTTATGTAACAGGAGCAAGTGTTGAAAGAGAGAACTAGGAGGGTTAGCAGGAATATTCAGAGAGAGAAGAAGAAGAGAAAGCAGAATTATACTGAATCTATATTCATTACTATAAGCCCACGGCTAGTTATACTGTTTTGTAATTCATTACATTGCTATTGAAATGATACTTGACTTCATGACTATTAGTTAATACTTCCTATTGGGCTGTTTCTCATTAGCCCATTACATAGTCCTTTAAGTAAGCTGGACTAGTTCTTGTCCTTACTTCCATCGAGCCCGTGATTGGTAAACCACTTTCAGTAATTCGATTCGCAACATTTTAGGTTTGTATGTATTTTATTTTCAGCTAAAGAATACTAATTATATTGCGATTCGTCCAATACTAATTATTGTCGTGTTGCATACGTTCTTAATCAACGGATTATATATATTCATGTAATGTCGTGTCATTATTAATTATTATTATTAATCGATTAAAGCATTATTCAATATACAATTTATTTACGCCGTATCATGTTGCGTGAATATAAATAATAAGCAAGTGGTGTCAAGAACTCATGAATTTGAGGTTTATGATTCGGGTAACATGCATACTCAATCTCTCTTCATCGGCCAACCACATCTCAATGTCTCTAGGATTTGATTCGAGTAAGTTCTCTGAAGGTTGTAATGTTACTGAGTCATTGCATTGGTTGGGTGTATTACCTTCAGAAGTGTTACATCCTGTTGGGCTTATTGGACTTGTGTTTACTTGGTCCATATCATATATTGTTGCACACCAACTCTCATAAAGTTTGCTTTTACGTTGAATTGACTGCTTGTCTTGCAAATGGTTCACCAACCGAGTAATATAGTTTTCTGATCTGGTCGACTTATGATTCAGATTGCACAACTATAATTTTATTATTACATATTTAAATAATAATATGAAAAGTTTATTTAGTTTTATTTTATTTTGCTCTCTGCTATTTTATTTCACTCCACTAACTATAATATCCAAGCAATTGGGCTTCATAGCATTAAGACGAGGCTGCAATTATTCAAGATTTTGGTTAAAAAAAGGAGGAAAGGCATTTCAAAGTAAATAAATAAGATATAATACTCTGTTAAACTTCCACGTCATTACACTTCCAATAATATCGAGGTTCATCACATAATACATATGCATTTCTTTTTTCTTTTTTGGAAAAATTGCATTTCATTTTTGTTACTTAGAACTTTACGAGCCTATATCATACAAAGCCATGTCTTCTTTTTTATTTCATACTATTCTGAGCCTTTTGATTTACTTGTAGTAGAGTGATAACAATAAGACATACATACGCAAGTCGTTAATTTTATATAAAACTTCATTCAATTTTTAAAGTTTTAATTTTTATGATGGCGTTATAATGATTTATTACTACATCTCTAGTTCCCAAAAGGATATTGTCTACCATTCAGGTTTGATGTTTTTTTTTTCACGTGCATTGTTGCTTCGTCAACATACAATGCATCCACGCATACGAAGGCGACGGTGTTTGGAACTTTGAATTTTGGAAAAAGAAAATGATTGATTTTACCTTTGGCCTGAGACAACTTAACACCCAAGCAAATGCACTTCCTATTTTTGACTTGAGGTGTAAATGCGATATCCAAGATTTAAACCGAATTTCTTCGCTTGTACATTATGATTGACGGAAGAACAAAAAAGTAGAAAAAGCATTATGGTCACGAATAATAATATCTGATGTGACTTCATTCACATGTGAATAGGTTTACTCCATAATTATCAATATACGCGATATGTATCATATGATACGATTCACAAACTTAACAATACATATTGAGTGATATATCAAAAAGGGAGTTGTATCGGACGATATGACACTGTATCGTACGTTTGATACATATTATGTACCATACGATATAAAAATTAAATTAAAAATAAATTCGAATTTTTAATATTAAATAAAAAACAAAAATTTGATTTGTGATTTATATTAAAAAAATATAAAAATAATTATGAAAAAGGAAAAAAAAATAAAGATTGAATTTGTAATTTAAACTCAAAAATCAATATGAAAAATCTGTATTAATGAAGAAAATAAATAATTAAATAGTCTAAATCTATTCAAATTTTAGAAAAAAAATGATTCAAATCAAAGCAACATAATATTGCGTAAACAAAAAGCAAAAAAGTGCATTCTCAAAATATCTTTACCGACTTTGCTTTAACCTTACGAAGAAATTTTTTTAGCAAGAAAGGTTTTTTTTTAAAAATCATTCAGAGCCTATAAGCTTCGGTGAATCCAGCCAAAACCATTCATTGGCTTTTTGAAATTTGAATTTATATGATATTAATTATATTAAGCAAATCAATAATGTTCAGAAGGCCAAAGAAGTTAATGATTCAGATAGGCTTAATGAGAGAGAGCAAGTCTTACAAGCACAATTGCATACTACCTTGAACAGGAAGAGGTTATGTGGTTGCAAAAATCTCGCCATAATTTGATAGTGGATGGTGATAAAAATACAAAATTTTATCACATCCAAACTATCATGAGACGTAGTGTGAATAAGATTTCCAAACTAAAAGATTCAAATCAAAAGTGGATTGAAGATGATGAATCACTCCGCACTCATGCATGTGGCTTTTTTAAAAATTTATTCATGGAGGAATGCTCTCAAAGGAGATGGCTAGAATCGAAAAATATGTGGCCAGGTATCTCTCATACTGAGTTGGAAATTCTTGAAGCAACTCCGTCAACCCAGGAAATAAAGCATTGCTTATTTGATATGGGTTCTTATAAGGCTTCGGGTATTGACGGCTACCCTGCAATATTCTTTTAGAGAAATTGGCCTATTCTTCAATCCCAATTAATCAAATGTGTCAAAGGCATTTGGCAGGACCCTTATCTATTGTAAACAGTTAATTCAAATGCTTCTTGTGTTGATTTCGAAGACTCAATCCCCTACAAGCATTTAACAGTTTCGACCAATTTTCCTTTGCTCAACTATATACAAATTGGTCACAAAAATTATAGTTCAGAGACTCAAGGCAATCATGATCAAGCTTAATTCCCCAATACAAGCCAATTTTGTTCCTAGAAGACATATTCAAGATAATATAATAATGGTTCAAGAAATGATTCATTCCATGCATAAGATGAGGGGCAGGAAAGCTTTTATGGCGATTAAAGTAGATTTGGAAAATGCCTATGATAGATTAAATTGGATGTTTATCCAGAATGTAATAGAGGAAATGAGACTACCAAATCAGTTACGTAAATTAATCATGGAAGCAGTAAGTACTCCTACCATTAGTGTTATGTGGAATGGTGTTATGACAGAAGACTTCAAGCCATCACAAGGAGTACGTCAAGGTGATCCCTTCTCCCCTTACCTTTTTATGATGGGTATGGAGAAACTAACACATATAATAGATACAACTGTGCATGGTGATTTATGGAAACCAATACAAGTGGGAAAAGATGGACCAAAAGTATCACATCTTATGTTTGCTGATGACCTTATGTTATTTGCTGAAGCTTCACAGGAACACCGATAGGTAGTTTTGAAATGCCTCCAAATTTTTGCAGAAATTTCTGGTCAAAAAATCAGCATTCAAAAGACTTCTATATTCTTTTCGAAGAATACTCCAGAGGTTGTAGCTTCTACTATATCTAAGTCTAGTGGCTTCAAACGAGTAAGAAATGTGGGTTGTTATTTGGGAGCTTGGATGCAACATGGACGTGTAACTAAAAATTCTTACTCTGATGTGGTGGAAAGAGTAAAGGAGAAGCTTAAGGGCTGGTCGGGTATGTGTTTATCGCAAGCTGGAAGAATTACTTTGTCTCAAGCTGTGCTATCAGCAATTCCTACTTTTCACATGCAAAGTGATAAAATACCATTAGCTATATATGATCAAATTGAAAGACTCCAACGGAATTTCATATGGGGAGACACAGTTAATCAACGTAGACTTCATTTAATTAGTTGGGGCACCATTACCCAACCAAAGGAGAAAGGGGGTTTGGGATTGAAAAAACTTTCGTTGATGAATGATGCATTTCTCGCTAAATTAGCGTGGAATATATTCTCAGATACAAATTCTCTTAGGGTGCAATTTCTTTGAGGTAAAAACTGTAGTGAAAGAAGAGGCAATCAAGTGTTCATATATAGGAAGGGAGACTCTCGTTTATGAAGAAATATTTGCAGAATATGGAATTATTTAGAAGGAAGTAGCACATGGGAGATTAGAGATGGAAACAAGATCAGATTTTGGCAAGACAGATGGCAGAATATTTATAAAACCCTCACAGATTTTGCTATACAAATAGTTCCTCCCACTGAGCTCCAAAAATCAATCTCAGAGTATGTTAATAATGAAGGTGATTGGGATTTGGAAAAAATGAAACAGTGGCTTCCGGAGCCTATTCTTTTAAGTATTAAAAGTTTTCTTCCTCCAAACTATCAAGATGGAATCTAAAGAGTGGCTCAGGGGTCACTACAAAAGTTTTATATGATTTTTTGGATGATAATATCCCACCATCTGGTCAACAAACTAAAGAATGGAAGATCTTATGGAAATGGAAAGGTCCACAAAGGGTGAAAATTTTTATATGTAAACTTCTTCATCATCAGCTTCCTACCAGATCTTTGATTGCAAGGTAGGGATATGTGAGTCCCATATTTCCAATTTGCTTGGAGTTTAATGAGTCAATTCTTCATGCATTAAGAGATTGTGAATAAGTAAAGAATCTGTGGGAGGATATTATACATGCAAACATGGTAGATAATTTTTTTTAAAGATTATCTCATCTTATGGTTAACCAGAAACTTAGAGGAAGAGCACTTTCAGGTGGGAGGGATTCGTTGGTTATCTTTTTTCTGTTTAACTTGCTCTCAAATTTGGATTTTGCAGAATGCATATGTCCATGGGCAAAAAATTGATGATAGAATTAAGAGTGCTACATTACTGCGATCATCAGCTTTTCAGGTAAATGAAGCATATAAATATCAATGTGAGTCTGCCCCCAGATGTAGTTTCACGGAAGTTTTTATTCGTTAGGAACCACCAGAAGAGGACTAGATAAAAGTAAATACAGATGGAGTAGCCAGAGGTAATTCGGGTATTGCTGTGTGTGGCGATTTAATGAGGAATAATACTGGTAAATGGCTGGGGGGGATTTACGTATAATATTGGTGATGCAGCTCGCGAGTCCCATTATTAGTGACTCAAATACGAGCATGGCTGGACAAGGACTGGAGGGTTCATTTCCAGCATATATACAGGGTAGCTAATCAGTGCAGACTGGTTGGCTAATTTGTCTTTGGAGAATCACGGATTCCTTTATTCATTTTTTTGATCCCCCCTCATCTAAATTTTCGTATTTTAGCCGATGCTTCTTCCACAGGGACCATCCGTAGGATTGGTTTTTGATTGTTTTTTATTTTCTTGTTTTGTTGCTAGGGCTAGGCCCCTTTTGTTCACACAAAAAAGAGATATTATGTTTATCTTTTTTCTTATCTACTCTACCTACTTTTTTTTGATACCGTTAGATTAGAATATTGATAAGAGAGAGCGAAGGTTAATTATATTAAAATTATAATCTAATAGTATTGGAGAGAAATAGATAAAATAGACATGAAAAAATGTTAGCATAAGATAAGACTGAATTGAATTTCAACAAATATAATTTATCTTCCCTTTTAATTATTTAAGTTGAGAATTTTAATTATTCCTCTCCTATTTGTTGTTTTAACTTTTATGTAAAAACTAATAAAGTAAAGTTATTAAGATAGTAAATATATGTACCAATTTAAATAATAATCTTATATAAATTTTCAAACTCAGAAAAGAAGTTAAATTAAAATGAATAGCCTGTTTGTTTAATATTTTTTGTCTTGGTATATTGTTTGTTTGAGATTATAGAAGAATGCAAAAAAGCAATGAAGAGAAGCGAACCGCAAATTGTGTACCCAAAAAAAAAAACCGAAAATTAATTTTAAATTTTAATGATTTCAAATATAATGTTCAAGATAGGCATGTATGTAAAAATCAATTCTACCCAAAATGTTAAGTTGTTAGGTGATGGTAAGCCCAATTTTTAGTTTACCTTTTGTGTTTTTGTTTAATTTCACTGGAAAATGAGGAGCGGTGATGATCGAACTCGTAACCTTATGGTCAAGGAAGCTCTGATACCATGTAAAGAACTAATTCAACCTAAAAACTTAGAGGGTATATTGGATTAGGATTTTAAAAGACTTTTTTTGAGATAATTTTTTTTTATAGATTTTAAAAGACTATTTAGAATTGGAGGGACTTTAAAAACTTTTTAAAAAGACTTTTTTTACAATCAAGATTTCATAAGATTGGATTTTAATAGATTTTATAAGATTTTAAAGGACAATATGGATTTATAAGATTTTAAAAAAATCATATGAATTTTTAATAAATATTCAAAATTACAAGGGTCAATAAAAAAAGTAACAAAGAAATGCAATGATATTAATAAAAAAAAAGTAAAACCTAAAATCAATAAAATTCATGATAAAATTTTGTTTGAAATTTTTTTTAATTGATCTTGTAAACCTTGAAATTTTTATTCTACGTGATGATAGTTTTCTAACCATATATCATATGCATGTTTTCGTTGAGTATTCCAAGAGAATTTTGAATCTGAATTTCTGAGTTTTATTACATGAAAGTTTAGAAAATTTCTCAAAATATTTTCAATCGATACACTGAAATCTTAAATTGCTTTAGGGCTTTTGAAAAACAAGTTTTTAGTGATCTATTGATATAAAAGTTGTTTGAAATCGTTTTCTATTGCGAAGGAATTTCGTTCATGAATATATTGTTACGTAACATATGGTTCATATTATGAAAGTTTTAATCTTTCTTTAAATCGAATTTGTTTCATTGATGTAAAAACAAAAATTGGTTTGGCGGGTTTTTCTTCCCCTGTTATTTTTCCACTGTTTTATGTTGTTTTTAATACAAAAATACACATTTTTGTGCCAAGAAAAATCGCGACCAATAGCTTATTTTTTTTAAAAAAAACTTCCAAAAACTCTGAAAAATTGCTTAAAAATCTGCTTTTTTGAGATGAATTTAGATTAAAATCTTGATGGGTTGTTGTTTCTAGGTTGTTTTACGATGAAAATCGCTCAAAAATCTGCTATTTTTTAGCTTTGACAAAAAAGAAGACACTTCAATAGAAAAATCTCAAGAAATCTTAGGGATTAGGATGAGATTGTGAGAGAGGCATCCTATTTATATTTCTCACTAAAAGGTCTCATGAAATCCACACCAATAGAAAATCCATTATAATCGTCAGATTTTTGAATACCACAATATTATTTTTCCTTTGTTTAAAATCCTGATTGAATACCAACGGATTTGGACAGACTCTAAAATAATTTTTTAAAATCCTAATCGAATATCACGTGACTTTTTTTCATCCTTTAAAATTCTAATTGAATATCAATGGATTTTTTTGTCTAAAAATAATTCATTAAAAATTAAAATCCTTTGAAATCTCAATCCAATACACCCTCCTTAAACTGGTGGATAAGAACATTTTTAATAGTTTATATTATTCTCAAACATATATACTAAAAAAGTTAATAGGAATGTAAAATGTAATTATATTGCTTTCAAATATAATATTCCTTGAATCTGCTGACGTAATGATATATGAAAGCATGACCTTTTTTTTTTTTTGGATAAACCTGAAAGCATGACTTTTTATAACAAAATAATTCCACCTTTTATCGTACCCATTTTTTAATTTCGCATGAGGATTATGAGATTCTGTCTCTTACATATGTTTTTTTAAACAATAATTGTCATTATAATGCTTTATTGTATGATTAATCAACTTTCAACAACGGCAGTCTAATAAATTGGACGGTTGAATTATAAACATTAAACCGCACATCCCTGCAGTAAAAGTGCCGATACGTATCAATTCCCTACTTTGGAAATGCCTGGTAGAAATCAAATCGGGGCAATTAAAGTCAACAAAATTTGAGACTTAAAAGAATTTTACTTTTGAAGTTTGACAGAGTTGTTTGTGCATTTACACTTGATAAGGTTCACTATGAATCTCAACCATACCCTCAATTTTGTCTATATATAAAATAACCTACTCTCCGTCAGCTTCTCAACACAAAGAATCTTAGAGATAAAAAATAAAATAGAAAACTCAATATGTCGAAACTGGCCACTCTCTTCACCTTGGTTCTTCTCCTAAGCTTCAGTTTAATCTATGCCTCCCGTCCTAGTCCTGCATCTAACGGTGTCTATACACTGCTTGAGGTACGTTTCCTTCTCAATTTCATTCGCTTAAGTAAATGAAACCATAAGAATTTTATTTTATTTTTATTTTGTGTTTGTTTAAAAAAAATGGTTCTTATTTTGGTGGAGACGGGTAAAAGGTTCAAATATTTTATTTCATCATCACATGAACTGTGATGTTTGGTATTGCTAATTATTATTCTTTTTTTTCATTTTGTAATTGATTGGGTTTTGAGAATTCCCATGTTTCAATCGAAGGATGTAGCGGGTAACAAGGTATCGAAGGCAGAGTTGGACGATGAGAGTTGTGAAGGAGTGGAAGGGATGGAAGAATGTTTGATGAGAAGGACGCTAATTGCGCATACCGATTATATCTACACTCAGAAGCATAAACCCTGAGATTAGTGGCATCACATGCCTTATACGAAACCAAATATAACAATACAATAAATCAATATATGTGTGCGTATCCTTGTTTGATAAAATATGCTTCGGTTGAATTTTGCTGTAAGTTTGGATATATTCTCCTAATTATTACAGGCAAGTGCGATTAAAAATTGCATACTTTGTAGATTTCACTATACTTTCTGTTCTAGACAATTTTATAGCTCTTCATACTTATACGGTTATATGTATATATATATTCTAGGGTTTAGTGTGTGTCATTCAAAAGAATACAACTTGTGTTCTTTTAGTGACTTGTACAAAGTATATATTCTGTGTAATTCTGAAAAGTTTTGACTGAGGAGAGAAAAAAATAACTTTTCAGATTTACACAAAGTATAACATATCATACTTTATGTAAATTATCTAAAAAAACAGAATTTGATTCTAACAGCATAAACGGTTATGTGGTACTACGTGTTACGTTTTGTTAGAGTAGGATAATATTGTGACAGCGTACAAGAACTTGGTGGATGCGAGAGTTTGCATTTGTCTAGTTGGAAGTTAACCTAAATGTCTTCCTTTATATCAATTCAACCTTTGTTAGCTTTATTCCAATTACATACGGAAACTTCTTCCTATGTAAACTGCTGCTATGAAACTACGGGCTCGATAACAATAATGTGAATCTGAATAATCATTATCCTTTGCTCGAATTCAAAAGTAGACCCATAAGTCTTTCAACTGTAACTGGAATAAGCTCTCAATAATTGATACTTTGATAAAAACAATCACTTTATTTAAATTAAAATAATAAAATCTGACTAAATAATTATAGCTTTTGATGTCTTTGAAAAAATGTGAGGATAGTGACTCATAGTAGCAATACTTTTTTTTTTCCTGTGTGTGTGGGGATTAATTATAGTAGCAATAAAAAAGCAACTCATACTAATAATTTGTTTTTTCTTTCTTTCTTGGATTTCTCCTTCGATTAATTGACTGATCCAATAGAACCAAGCAGGATCAAAAGAATAACATATCACTAATTAAGTTAGAATAAATTTCTTCCCATTAATCCACATAATTAGTGGTATAAGTATAACCTGTTTATCTCTTATATAACTTTTGGCACATAAAAAGTCTCCATTCAACAACCAGTGTCCCTCTCATTGTCTCATGTCTCAAATGATAGAACTGGTCAGTTTCACTTAGGTAGTGTTTGGTTCCGGAGAAAAAAAATTTTACTAGGGAAATGTAATTGATAGGAAAATAGTTAGAAAGTGAGTTTGATAGGAAAATGTAAAAAAAGTTGTTTGGTTGACCTAAATATTACCCGGAAAATTTATTTAAATATGCAAAATCTATGTTCAAGAGAAACTTTGCACCTGTTTTTTCACTTCCCAAGTCATCTCACAATACCACATCTCAAGTGGTATTCTGTAACAGTGAATTTCATCCAAAAATCAACACAAAAGTCATTTTTCCATCTATCCTATTTGTCTGATATTTCTTGAAAAAACTTGAACCAAACGTGGTATTTTCTAATATACACCTACACTCTCCCATCAATCTTAAAATAAACCTTCAACCAAACACTAGCTTAACAAAATAGATACTACATTTTTTATATAAAAAAAAAAAGGAAAGAAAGAAAGCAAGAGAAGAAAAGCCAATCTACAGGTGTTAAGTAAATAAAAATTTCATCATTCTAGTGAAAAGACTAAAGTTGCTGACCATAAGAGAGATGAGGCACTAAATTCCATGCTTTTGAGTCAAACAAAGTCATAGAAAACAATCAGTGGTTCTCATGATTAATACTATAATAGCATTTTTTTTTACTGTTTACTATTTATAGATATAGAATTCCAACATGTAACATCATGTGTGTTTTCCAACAAAAATCCAACACTTTAGGTAATTATCAACCTCTGCTGGACCTCCACTGTAGCATGAATTTGTCCAACACGTGACAGTTGCTCAAAAGTAAAAGTAAAAGCAGTGTCAAACACGGATGTGTCTGTTTGTCATCATGCATGAATGTTGTCCCAGACCGTTTCAATGCGTCGACCACAGTGGGGAAAATCAAAAGTCACCATAAAATGTGAGGATTGATCTGATCACTAGTGTTTTCGGAATTAAATAAAAAAAAATATGTTGTAAGATAATTTTATTTCATTTATATAATAAATAAATGAAATTTATTTTTTTTATTTATTTTTTCTCCATAATGAGTGAGATCCAGTATTTTTTATATTGAATAAAATAAAATTAAGTTTTATAAGAGTTATGTTGTAGAAAAAATGATTGTGTTACGTTATAGAGATTCGTTTTGCGTGCCAAAGTTTTTTTTTTTGCTGTGGGCTCCTCAAAATGATATGTGTGTAGGAAATTTTTTGTGATCATGTTAAATGATAGATGATAAACCCAATAAAATTATCTTATGCAACCTAAAAACATATTTTTCGTTAAATAATCATGTTTCACAAGTGGATTTGTAATGAACATCCTTGACCAGCAGTTGCTGCCTAACACGTGGAATTGCACATGATCACAGTTATATATGGATCTGCTTCTTATATGAGATGTAATGATGGATACGCACCGCCGTTAAAATGGATTAGCACAGCTTCTTATTGGGAACAGTGACTAATGTGGTATGATTTTTGTATTTATATATCAAATTGTTACGCAAATAATAAAATTTACCAGACGGTCACATATTGAACTTTGTTATGATTGGTAGTGAATTTAATAGCCAATAATTTTTTGATATGTGGCACACTTTCTCAGAAAAAATTGACTGTCACGTGTTCAAATTCGCTACGACTGGTAACGAACTTGATAGCCAATGATTTCGTGATACGTGACATACTTTCATGGAAAAATTTGACTGGACTAAGTTCGTTACCAGAGGTAACAAACAGTGGCGGAGCCGGGTTCAAATTTGAGCTCGGGCAAAAAAATTATGTGTATTTTTTTTTAATTTTAGTTAGTTCATATCATAATATATTTAAATTATATTAAATACATAGTACCTGAGCAGGCAGCACCAAGAAGAGTTATAATTTTATTAAACATATTTTAATTTTACTAGAAAATATATATATTTTTTATACAAGTGAAAATTAAACACATAACCTAATACAACTTATCCAAATCTTTCACCAAAAATATTTTAAGTTTTAGATAGGGCCAAATTATAAATTATAGTCCGGGCCAAATTATAATTTTAACCCAGACTGAATTATAATTAATTATATAATTATATATAATAAATATAATTTGTTAAAATTAAGCCCGGGCCGAGGCCACACCTAATCTATACGTGGCTCCGCCACTGGTAGCGAATTTGGTGCGTTATGTGGCACAATCTCGTTGCTCGATCAGAATTAATATACCAATCACAATTAAAAACAGAAAACGTAGCGAATTTGGTGCGCTATGTGGCACAATCTCGTTGCTCGATCAGAATTAATGTATCAATCACAATTAAAAACAGAAAACGAAGAAAAAAGTGGCTACTTAATTAATATACAAATCACCAATCACAATTAATTTTGATCATAATTAATGTAATAATCACAATCACAATTAATGTACCAATCATAATTAATTTTGATTCGTATATTAATTGTGATTGGTACATTAATTGTTTGTGATACCATTGTTACAAATTTGAAGATGTTTATGAGAAATAAAATATGTCAAATGAGGTGTCATTGTGTAGATCTCGAAAAGTTATAGGAAATAAAATAAAAAATCATCTGATTTGAATATCTGAGTCAAAAGTTATGGCTTTCTGAAGTGATTGGTGATTGGTACATTAATTGTGATTGGTATTTGATTCGGATATCCAAATCAGATATTTTTTATTTTATTTCACATAATTTTTTAGAAAACGCAATAACATCTCATTTGACATATTTTATCTCTCACAAACATCATTCGAATTTGTAACAATTATATCACAAATAATTAAAGTACCAGTCACCAATCACAATTAATGTACCAATCAAAATAAATTGTAATTGGTACATTAATTGTGATTGGTGATTGATACACTAATTGTGATTGATGATTGGTACATTAATTGTGATTGATACATTAATTAAATAATCCATTTCCTTCGATTTTTTTTATTGTGATTGATACATTAATTCTGATCGGGTAACGAGATTGTGCTACATAACGCACCAAATTCGCTACCAAGGATAGCGAACTTGGTCCAATCATCTTTTCTTGTGCGAAAGTGTGTCATTAAATTATTGGCTATCAAATTCACTACCAGTCATAGTGAACTTCGACACGTGGCCGTCATTTTTTCCTGCAAAAGTGTGTCATGTGTTACGAAATCATCGGTTGCCAAGTTTGTTACCAGTCGCAGCAAACTTCAACACATGATAGTCTAATAAAAAATAGAGTGAATACCTTTTTTAGTCCCTGGAAATATTTGCGAAGCACAATTTAGTCCCTCGATTTAAAAAAGTCACATTTCAGTGTTTCATTTTTGAAAAAAAGGGACACGTTTATCCTTCTGTTAAGTGGAAAGTGACGGCCCTGTTGACGGACGCCACCTGGAACGTTTAGTGGCTGAGTCACTAACGTCCTGCCCACGTGGAGAGAAAAGAACGACGTCGTTTTACATTGGAAGGTTGTATCAGGTATTTCAGAAAGGGAACGACGTCGTTTGAGGAATGGCATGTGAGTTGATCTAAACCTGTTGTTAACTCAGTTGACACAGTCACACAAGTCGTCCATACCCGCCATTTCCTCCCCCATTTCCTCAGCTCGTGAGCTTCAGTTGTGGTGAAGGTTGGTGACCCACGGTGGTTTGTTGCTGTACGTTGCTTCTGCAGTTGGAAGCTTGTGGAAGTAGTGTGGTTTAGGTTGAAGAGATCGTTAAACGGTTGTGACTCTGGTTACTGTTGTGCAAGGTACGTGAAATTCGTTTCTTTGTTTATTATCTGCGGTCCCTCTTGTTGCCTTTGGTTGAATCTTTTTGGAACTTGTTGCATGTGGTCCCCCATTTGTTATTTTAAGTTGGTGTGTGTAGTGATTACCAAAAAAGCCCCAAATTTATTTATGACAGTGTCGTGGAATTAGTTTTATGCAGCCATTAAAAAAGCCCCAATTAATATTGTTAAGTAGTGATTACTTGTATGATATTGTAAATTAATATGATGGTAGTGTAAAAAATGATTATGTTCTGTTTTGTATGCAGATGGAAGATTATATAGTTATAAGATATCATCATGGAGGTGTGTTGGTTAGGAATGACAAAGGAAATCTGACTTATGAAAATGGGAGAGTGGATGACAAAGGAAAGCCACTAGGGGCAACATCCCACCACCTACAGCCCCACCACCAGCAGAACAATTGTCAACTGAAACCATCAATGCAACAAACAGTGGCACAAGGAGCAGGCTTATGGCTTTCATGGCCACACCTGGGTTTAGGCCACCAAGACCAGCTTGAATAATGCTTGGATACAGTTTTTTTGTATAGGGGTTCACTTTTTTGTTGTATAGGCAACAATGTTCATGACTGTATTTTTTGGTACCCCCATAGGTTCTGGTGCCCATCACAGGTTCTGTTTTTTGTGTATGAAATGAATGTTTTAGAATGGTTTTGGTGCCCATCATAGGTTCTGTTTTTTGACAAGCCTTTAATTATGATGGAAGGGTATGCAATTGTAACTGACTACAAGTTCCATTATGAATGACTACAACTCCCTTTTTTATATCAGTTGTTTCCCATTGCTGCAAGCTGTATCTGTATGCTGATTTGTTAATTTGTGTATGAATCTTTTTTATTCTAGCTACAATGCAGGTGGTCCAATTCTGGGTACTGTTTGGTCGTTGTTGTTTGGACAAATTTGAATGCAATGTGTTCCTGTCCAATTTTTGGATTGCAGCTTGTATGAATTGCAGCTTTTGAATTGCTGTAGCTTGCTGATTTTTGAATTGTTGCATTATGTCTTTGTGATGAACAGCTTTTGAATTGCAACTTGTGTCCAATTTAGTCTAAACAGGTCATGTCCAAATTTTAACTGTCAGGGACCAAAAAGTGCCCCGATATATTTTTTCAAGGACCTAATTGGCCCTCGATAAAAAATCCAGGGACTAAATTGGGTTCTAGTTTATATCATTAGGGTCCAATATCCAGGGACTAAATTGGGTTCTAGTTTATATCATTAGGTTCCAATATCCAGGGACCAAAAGTGCATTTTCTCAACATTATGCATCATAGTGGTCAACAAGTCATTCAATTTCATTCAAGAAAAACTACATTTCGTACAATGCATTTCATTGTTACAACCATTGCAATCATCACAGCTTTCTTTCCTGCACCTTCATACTCAGATCTTGCTGAACAACATCTTGCACCTTCATCCAAAATTTCGTCAGGTTGTTCTACTCCCAAATGCACCAGAAAACTTGATCCCCCAAGCCAGATAACATAGTCATATTCTTCTACGCACCAGAAAATAGCCAGTAAACATCTTCTACTTGACACTCTATTCAATCTTCAACAAAATGTGTTTTGGGGTTTTTTTTTATTCTTAGGCTGATTTAGGATTCTAAATTTGACAGGGACTATATTGGGTCACTCACCCTTTCATGCAACGGTCACATGTCCAAACATCCAACTAGACAAAAGGCAGCTATCAATACGACGTCGTTTTCTCTCCACGTGGGTAGGACGTTAGTGACTCAGCCACTTAACGTTCCAGGTGGCGTCCGTCAACAGGGCCGTCACTTTCCACTTAACAGAAGGATAAACGTGTCCCTTTTTTTTTAAAAATGAAACACTGAAATGTGACTTTTTTAAACCGAGGGACTAAATTGTGCTTTGCAAATATTTCCAGGGACTAAAAAGGGTATTCACTCTAAAAATACTATTCGTGTGGCAGATCGATAAAAAATTGTCAAAAACGTGACGATCCGGTCGGTGTTTCTTCTTATTGACTAAGCATAAACTATAGCAGAACAAAGAAAACAGTGTGAAAAAATATTCCAATTTTTGAGTGCGCGTTATGTATCCGCAAAATATATTCACAGGGTACTGAAGTATTGTTTTTCGAATCAATAAAATATCACAGCTCAAAGAGTTTTGACCCACTGAAATATGACTTCCATTTTGCTTCAGTACTTGTAATTTAATTGGAAATATATATAGGTACCATATTTAATTTTCTTGTCATTAATTGCAACCGCATAACTAGCATGGGATTAGGTTTGTTAATCATCAAACTAAAGCCATAAGCATGATAAGAATAACCCATGACTTGGCCCCAACATATGTAAGTTCGGTTCATCAATTACTCGTCTAGTCTAATTTGAGTCGGGTAGAACTACATAGGCGGCAAAACTCTTTTTACCAAGTTGTTGCGTAATAATCGGCAAGTGTACCGATCGTTCCAAGTAATAAAATGATGAGTAGAGTATCGTCTCCACGAGGATTGAGGCACCAAAGTTATTATAACTATTCCTCTCTTGTTGGATTAATAAAAATGGTTTAAGAACAATTATGATTTGTGAAATATGAGAACAATTAAAGAAAATGTAAATAGTTCAAAGGTTCTTTAGAAACTCAAGAACAAAAGATTAAAGGCTGAGAAAATATTTGAGAAAATATTGCGGTAAAGAGAAACAAACACTCTTATGATCCCCACCTTGCAACTTGGATTACATTTACGTTTACTTATTCAATTGATCAACGATTCATCATCTTTTATATGATTAGTTAAGCCCTAATTCCTTAGTGCCTTTAACCTTATTAACTCTATTAGAATCATAATCCCTTAGAAATCTCTTTTCAAGTTAACCTTTAGAATCAATTAATCCTTAACGTTTGCGGTTCATGTAGCCTATCCCTAGTGCATACATGAACAGTTATCTTACCCTTTGTCAGGAATTAGAATTCCAATATCCCTATTAAAAACCCTAACCCTCGCAATCCTGATAGATTGATTAGTTCTAAAAGAATTATATAATGAAGAACAAGACAAGATAAATTCAATTTAAATAGATAAACATAAACTTCATCCAAACTACAAGGGGTTCACATCAAGGGTTATGACCCTTACCACAATAATAAAACTAGCCAGACATATTCATGTCTGACAAAATCAATACAAAAGAAAATAAAATTCAGAACTTAAAGGAGATAAAGAAGATGAAGATCTTGCGTCTTGATCGTTCAAATCTTTGAAACTTCAAGAAGCTCCCAAGAATTCTCCCTCTCTTTGTTGTTTTTCTCTGCGTTGTTGTCAAAAAGTCCTTCCTTCCTCTGTTTCTGATCCTTTTATTAGGTTTTGGGAAAACCTACTTTCAATTGCTCTCCAATTGGGCCTCCTTTTTGAGTAATTCACATCAGATTAAAATTGAAAAGTATCGCTCACGCACTTTGCCCCAACTCTGGCGCACTTTGTGCCAACTCTGACGCACTTTGCATGAGAAAACAGAGGGAAAGCTGTCAAATGGCGCACTTTGCGCCAGGTCCCGCGCATTGTGCGCCACATCCAGCGCACTGTGCGCCAAGATACATGGATGAATTGGATCAAATGGCGCACTTTGCACCAAGTCCCACGCAAAGTGCGCCAGATGGGAAAACTGCACTTCTCTCCTTCAGTTCTTTTTTGGTGTTTCCTGCTATTAAAACACATAAATTGAGTGAGAGAATGATTGAGAAGGAATAATCAATATTCCTTACATTTATGACTTATTTTCACATATTTATGATTAATTCCTTACTTCTTTTAAGTTAGAAAACATCATATGCTGAACGCATATCACAAGTTTAAACACAATTGCATTCCCATAAACTCGAACTCAATTGTTTAAGCTGAAATAACTCCTTACATATTGATTCACGTATCCTGGTATTACTGATCTTAGTTCTGGGTGTGGACCTAATGGCACTAAATCATCACAATCATGTAGTTCGAACTTTGAATTGATGTTTCATACGTGTTTTGAACTTGCATTTTGAGAACTAATATATGGGGAGTGTACTTTTATGTGCACTTGTCATTTGGATTATAGTACTAATAGGAGCCATCAAAATCCACTTAAGCATGTAGATGGAGCATACAAAGAGATGCGCTTATTGAAGATTTAAATAATTGAAGTACACGAGAAATGTAGATGTGCTTACTGAATACTGAAGATGGAAATCATCAAAGACACACAAGATAAAGACGGATTTGGAACGAGAACATTTCTTTGAAGCCCGAATTAATCTCCTAAGTAATTTTCCGAGAGAAGCATTTTCCCAAACAAAATGCAAAGTAATTTTGAATTTGGAATGCAGATGAGACAATGAAGAACTGCACCCAGTTGATCCAAGCTAAAATCATGGCACATGCATAATGCATTTTTAATAAATTATAAATCCAAGGGTATTTATTTTTTTTTAAAAAAAAAACATTGGGTACATGCTTCAATCTTCAATCAGCGTTGAACAACAAATCTGTGCCAGAGTTTGGGCTTTTCTTGACGACACTAGAAAAGGTCTGGGCTTCATCAAATTTTCCCGTCCACCGTAACTCGTAAGGGCTAACAACAATTTCGGCACTAATTTATCGGTAAGATGTATTTAGGACATATTTGGATGGTTTTTTTTTTTTTTCCAAAAGTTATTTTAAAAAAAAATATTTTTCATAAAAAATCTATTTGGTTGTCTGATTTTAAAAAAACAGAAATCATAAAAAAAATCAAAAAAAAAAAATTTGGAAGCTAAAAATTTTAACTTTAAAAAAAAAATCAAATATTTTGTTCAAAAACCAAATATTTTTTAAAAATTTAAATAATTTTAACTTTTATAAAAAACACTTCTAAACTAAACAAGGCATAAAATAATTTTTTTTTAGAAGCCGATATAAACAAGCCCTAATTTTCATCAATACTTTACATATATACCGCAGGAAATTGATTTTAGATGAACACCATTTTACTGAAAGTAACTTGATATTAGTTTTTGGATTTGATTTTTGTCATTTTAAATGTCACAAGTTATGTCTTTTAAGAGAGAGATAGACACAAAAAAGAAAAATCACGGGACAGAACGTGGTTTTTTTTTTAAATTTAAATTTTAAATAAAAAATTATTATATATCTATCTCTTTTAAAATGATATAATTTTATGTCATCAGAAATATTTTTATCTTAGTTTTTACCTTTTGTTCTTGCATGATTTACTAGTAAATGAATACTTTTTCCACTGAATATACAATACTGTCAGTGTCCCCAGTATATCCGATTAGTTCGAAAATCGATTGGAAATTTAAGTACGAGCAACCATTTGAGGTAATGGCGGAGCCACATGCTATCTAGAGTTGTCTCGATCCAGGCTAAATTTTAACAAATTGTACTTATCATGTATATTTATATAATTAATTATAATTTTACCAAGTCTAAAATTGTAATTTAGTCTGGGCTATAATTTGTAATTTGACCCTATCAAAAAATTAAAATATATTTGATGAGAGATTTGGATAAGTTGCATTAAATTATGTGTGCCAATTCCACTTATATAAAAAAATTAAAATACATTTAATAAAATTATAACTTTTTTTGATGATGTCTGATCAGTTACTTTGTATTTAATATAATTTAAATATATTATGATATAAACAAATTAAAATTAAGAAAATAAATACATATGTAATTTTTTGGCCCAAGCTCCAATTGGAGCCTGGTTCCGCCACTGATTTGAGGTATGGTGTCACTAATTTATAAGGTTAAAGGTTATAACAATTATAAATGAGTTTTATAACAAATATATTTGTTTCATGCAACACACACAAAAATGGGTGGAACTTATTTTTTTTATTTTTTCTCTCTTATTTTAGTGAATCTCATATATTTTTTTTTGTGTTGCATGAGATAATTTATCTCATGTAACATGAGAAAAATAAAATCCATTATAAATTAAGCAAATTGTGATTTAGTTGCAACGATGCCGATGCGAAAAATAATTCCCGAGACATAAATGTAAAAAGTTTTGACATCATAACTCTCAAGTCACTAACTCACCATGTGATTGATGCTTATGTAGCACCGATACTAACACGGGACACGTGACACGACACGACGCGACACTCCGACATATTAATTCTAAAAAATGTTAGATTTCGATATGTTAGGACACGTTTTAATATTAAATAATATTTTTAATTTATATAGTGTATATTATATTTAATATTCAATAATTTAACAAAAAAATGAAACTAAACTTACAATATTCATCAATTTTGCAAAGAAACATAAGATATCCCGAATATGTATATTAAACTCAATAAAATGGTAATCGTAATCCAACGAATCTAATAGTTGAAACTAAAAACTCAACGCAATGCAAACTTTGAACTTTTTTTTGAATTTATATAATGTGTGTTGGAGTGTCGTGAAGTGTCGGACACGACACGTCAGAATTTTTGAAGTGTCGGTGCTTCATAGATTGATGCATCTCATTCTCCACGGTGTGGGTAAGAAAAGCTGCTGCTTCGATTCAAGATAAGTACAACTAGAGATGTTAACGGGTCGAGTCGAATTAAGCTTTGATTTTAAAAGGCTAAGTCTGTGTTTAAATGTGTCAGCCTGACCTAGCCTGTTACCTGTTATGAATATAATTATCGGCTTGTGACCTGTCTTATTTATAAAAACTAAGCCTTATTTAGCCTGTTAAAAAAAATAAGATAACAAAAATTTATTCAAACAAAATATATGATCAACAACACTAATAACTTCACAAAGATTCATAAATTCAATGTATATGCGAAAAGCATAATGTAGAACAAAAACATTCAAAAAAATTGTTTAACTAATAAAATGAGGTGAAATGGGTGAGGAGAGAGAGAGAGTTATTATGAATATTATAAAAAATATAAAATAAAAATAAAAATTAGTATACTAGACCAGCCTATAAGGCTTTGAGGCTGAGCTTTTCAAATAGAGTCTGAGACTTTTTTATTAAACGAGCTTTAATACAAGTTCAAGCCTGGTTTCAACAATCAATTTTAGATATGTAAGCTCAAGCCTTCACGAGTCGAGCCTAAGACCCCTGATTGATTTAGCAACCCTAAGTACAAGTCTAAATTTGGAGCACCGTTACCTATTCGGGTCGGTGCGTGTCAATTCAATTTCAAGTTGAGTCGGACCAAGTGAAAATTCTTGTGAACTAGTAAATTTGGTTCTATGCATGTCACAAATTAAGAGGGTTTAGTGTGCGTTTGAATGGTTTTTTTTTAAAAAAATTTCAAAATAAAAAATCTTTTTGAATGATTTTATGCATTTGGATAGCAATATTAAAAAAAATTAAAAAAATTAAAAAAATATTTTTTTAAATTCAGGAGTCCTGGCTTTTAAAAAAGTAAAAGTGAAAAGTTAAATATTTATTAAAAAATTCATATTTACCCTGACCCTATTCTAACCATTCCATCCTACCATCAATTACTACTAAAAAAATTCAATTTTTTTTATTGAAAAATTCCGTCGGCAACAATTTTTTCGACAGAATATATTCATGTCAAAAAGTTTCGTCTAAATTTGCTATTAAATTTTACCATAATTTCATCGAAAATTTCGTTAAAGTTTTTGATGTAAAACATAATCCATCCAAAATTTTCAATGAAAAATCAATGAAACTCTGTCGCAAAGTTTCGAAGAAAAATCAATGAAATCATGTCAAAACATTTCGAGGAAAAATCATTGAAATTCCATTGAAATTTTTTGATGAAAAATCAATGGATTTTGTCGAAAACTGTTGTATAAATTTTCGACGGAATATCTGGTCCCTCGAACAATTTTGTAGCTATCAATCTATTCACATAAATGACTTTCCTTGTTTGTCCAAGTGAATTGTTAAATTTTTGGATGAAGTACTTTTTTTTTTTGTTCAAAGCTTAATTCTATCAAGATTATATAGATTTCGAAAGCAACATATTTATATGTTGTCATTTCCATTATCATTTGAGTGGATCTGAGCATCATTTTTGTATACTTATAAATTGAACGTATTAACTCCACCCACTCCTTAAACACTTTCAGTTCTTGATAGTTGACTGTTTGCCTTCACATGTGATTGTTCAAATATGTATTTACAATACCATAAACAATTATATACATCTTTTTATTGCACGGACGAAATTTAGGATTTTTCATAATGTCAAAACCATTTCATAATAAGATTAAATAGCATGCAATTCCTTAACCAGTAAAATGTACTTAAAAATCAATAGTTTTTTTGTTGAATTTTTTGACTGAAAAAAACAAATTATGTCGAAAACTTATCAACAAAAAACTTATTTCGTTGAAATTTTTTGAAAAAATAATCTTTTCCATATTTTTTACGGAGTTTAATTTTTGTCTCAAATTTTTTTGACGAAATATATTTTTCGTTAAAAGATTATTTTGATGATAGTGACCAAAATGTATTTCGTCTCTAGTTCTTTCTTTATTTTCGTGTCTATTTTCGTAGGAATACATTTTCGGTCGAAAATTTCATCACTAATTTCAACGAATTTTTTTCGTCAATAAATTTCATTAGTATTTTTCTAGTAGTGACTACTATCACATATCTTTTTTAGTAATTATATATATAAAAAGTGTTTAATAATTTTAACTTTCAAATAACTCTTTTTAAAAGTTTTTTTTTTTTTTTGTATATTTCATTCAAACATAAAGTAACTTTAACTTTTGGAAAAATTACTTTGAAAAAAAGCAAGTTACATCTTTTTTTTTTGAAAAAAATCATCCAAACAAGCCTATTTGACCCAAATTGTATTTTGATATTTTACGTTTTTTTAATATCTAATGTCTAATATTACTTCAGTGGATATAAGTTTTTCTTCTGTACGTAGAGGTATCATGTTTTAAAATTCATTGGGAAATTATTTTATGATAAACTTTCTAATCGTTATATTGATATTTAAATTTGTGTTTATATCAATTTTATAGATGTAATAATTAATATTATAAACGAATTGATTTATTCAAAAATATTATTTAAAAAACTGCAGTACTATTTATGAATTTCAAAACTCGTTCACCAATGAATTGCAACAGACAACATGCTGGTTTTTTTAATAAAATATCATTAGAAACTAAGTAAAAACTTATACGTGACAAGTCGTTAATTATTCGTAAGATTTTTTTCCTCAAAAATTTAAAAAGGTTTTGTGTTTAACTATTTTTATCTTTAAAAATACTATATTATTTTTAATCTATGTGTTTAAAACAGATTTTAGTACATACATTGAAAAAAATGGGAAAAGTGTGTCATTTTAAATTAAAAAAAAATTAAAATGAATTTTATTTCATTAACTTTCTCTCTCCCATGATTTTCGTTTTTCTGTATCTATCTCTCTCTTAAAATGACATAACTTATGTCATTTAAAATGACAAACACCAAACCCTACAAAAATAAGTTAAAACTTGAACTAAATTTTTGAGAAAAGTGTGTATCATTTTAAAGGAGGTAAAATTATATCATTTTAAGTGAGAGAAAGAGATAGATAAATGAGAAGATAGAGTGAACAAAAAATATAAAGACGTGAGTCTCACCTCTTTATAAGAGTAAAAAAATATAAATTATATTATTTAAAAAGATAAATAATTTTTCCAATATTTTTACAAGTATAACTAGTGAATTGAGAGGCTTTCTATATGGCATGAAAGTTTTGAGATGGTTAAGTGGCCCAGCCACACAACCCTAAGGGAAGGGCACAATTGGTTTCAAATTTGAAATATGAATAGACATGTCATAAATTTTGTCTTCCCTCTGTTCAAATAAATAGCGATGTACAGTCTCTAGATCTTGACCAAACCTAAACCCACCTGATCCAGATCCTTTTCTTCTTGACTCGTTGCCTTTTTAGAACACACAAGCATTTAATAATTATTTGATAATTTAATACTGCAATTGTCCTCATTTTTATATTATTTTGTTAAAACCAGGTGGCTTTTCAGAATATTTGTTAAAGCCATTTTAGGGTGTAAAATGGCACCCCCGGCAGGCACATCTCACCCTTGTAATTCTGTCCTCTCAAAACAATATTTGCTTCTTCCAAGTTACAACGGAAATTATGTTCAAGGAAAAATGGTACAAAAAAAAAAAACAAAAGGGAATATTCAAAACATTAAACAGTGTCCAGAGTCTAGTTTGTAGAAATCTCAATTTGAATTTTTTTAACCAATATTTGTTATGAAAACAAAATGAAAAAAATTCCAATTATATTTAGGGAGAATACTAGAATAGCATGGATTAGCATGAACCAGACCATTAAAAAATCATTTTCTATGATCACACAACTCAGCTTCCAACAATTTTGATATCAACAGCACACAATATCATCTCACAAATGGGTTTATATCATATACGGTAGATTTAGAGTAGCTCAATGTTAAAAAAAAGGAGGAGGAAAAATCTGAAATCTCATTAACATATGAACAAAATAGGCTGTACATAAAGCTATGAACAAATTTCTCTAGCTTTTCATTGTATTGTGGTAGTGAGCATACACTTGGAAATCAAGATACTAGTAGAGTAATTCAGACTACACATCTTTAAAAACTCAGAAGACCTCTGCTTCAAAACAGGGTTGCAGCCACTCTGAATTACTAGCAGTAGCTTTGCTGCCAACCCAGCTTCCACTGCCTGTGATGCACATTCTTCAGGGGCAAGCTTGTAGATAGCCCACAATATTGACAAAGCAAATTGGGTGCAGTTCTCTGAGACTCTCATTAGCAGCTTGACCACATTGGGAATGATGTTTGGACATTCTTTCAAAGCCATTTTTCCTTCAGGAAGGGTTGATAATACCTCTAGAATATAGAGTGCTATCTCTAAGCACTCATTATTCAAACTGGGCAATAGCTCAATCAATTGAGGAACTGCTCCTATGCTTATCACTGAGCTTCTAACTGATTCATAGGAACATATAGCCTTAAGTAATATGAGACCAGTTAAAACCCCAGTTGGGTGTTTCTTATCCCTCACTAACCTTAACAAACCAAATAAAAGACTCAAGCTTGAGAAAATCTCAATCTCAGTGCCATTCCCTTCCATCAACAACATTTCAATCAATTTGGCACAGTTCATCTTTGTCTCAATTGTTCCCTCATTCATAATATCAACCAATAGTGATACCTTAGCCGGATGAATCAGATTCCTCTTCAACTCTGAACTTAAATCCAAATTCACAAGGATCCCAATTGCTTCAGACCCAACAGCGTGGGAAGTGAAAGGACCCAATAAAGAAGAAACCAAAGCAAGTCCACCATTTTCTTCAACTGTCTTCCTTGCAGACCCATGAGTAACAACAAGTTGCCTAAGATCCTTAAGAGCTCGAACTCTAGCTTGACCCTTTACCTTCTTGAGCGTGTCCAAGAGGTCCAAGACTCTTCCTTGCACATCCTCGAGCTTCTTCTTCATGGCCAAGTACTTGTGAGAGAACCAAGTGAGGATTAAGTGGCTGAGAGTCATGTTGGGCGTGACAGAATCATCCCAAAGTTCTTGCATTGTTGTGGGACAAGTGTTGTGACCAATTGAGAACCATTTGAGGATGTTGGATCTGTCATAGGTTTGACCAGTGCAAAGGGTCACAGGGTCTTGCATTGGTTCCAGTGAGATTGGACAGATAAACACTGAGGGCACATCAATTGATTCCAGCTCCTCAATCATCACCTTCAGATCTAATTTGCCAATGGCGCTGCCACCCAAAACACCACCTTTCACGGTGGTTTCTAGACCAAGAACAGCATCAAGCTTCATATCCTCATCAAGCATCATTGCATACCCTTTTGTTGTATAAACCAAGTGAGTACAATTGGGACAAGTTGAAGCTCAAATAAAGCTTCCAAGAACAAAATTTTGGGTTGAAGAATGAAGAAGGGACCCCAATCAGCAAGGATAAGAAGCGTGTGGAAATATAGAAAGGGAGAAAGAAGCAATGAAATAAAAGGTTGAGAGAAAGAAATGCCTGTCAAAGGTACAACCTTTTCTCCACACTCTCTCTTGCTTTCTACGGTCAAAAAGTGTTACCTTGCTTATTCATCATCAAAGACATGATTGAATCTTAATTTTCTTCCCTAAAACCAAAGCTACCCTCCTCTTCAAGCTCCCCAAAAAGTAAGATATCATCAACCCCAGATCATAATATGAACAAAGCAACAGAACGTAATAAAGGTTTCATGAGAAGAACAAAATAAAACTCAATTTACCAAAGGAGAAAGATAGAGAGTTTGAAACTGGGATGAGGGGGCTGATATGAAAGGAAGTAAAAAAGCTTGCATTGTGTGCATTAGTACTTATCTGGGGCAGAATTATTTGGTTTATTTATTTTTTTCAATTTATCTTAATATTATTATTATTTTTTATTTTTTTCAACAAGGGACTGGCCCTGCAACACACGTGCAGTCACATAGTTTTGAGTCAGTGACACAGTGCGGTAGTTCTTACATTTTTATCTGATAAAAAAGTTTGATTCTCTATCTATTAATTGTGGGGTCTTGTGGCCCCGAAAAGGGACAATCTTGAACTTGAAGACGCATCCTGGGACAGATAGTCAAAAAGGTAAAATAGATGCCATTCAAAATGAAAATTCAGTTACGGGACCAAGACAGGGTATTATTATTTAAATTTGAAGATTACTCTCTTCGCGGATGTTTCCTGTATTTTGAATAATAAACAAGGACAATTAAAAAGATTATCTTTCTCTTTTACTTCCTAAAGTGTTTGGTTATTGTTCAACGCAAAATTTAGTTTTTCAAAAAATACAGATTATAATAGAGATTAATATTTTTTAAGTTATAAGAGATAATTTTATCTTTTATATATTAATAAAATATGTGAGACCCATATAAGATAATGTAAAGAGAAAAAAAATATATATAAATCTCATACATTTCTATATGTGCATAAAAAATAAAATTATGTATAAAAAAAATACTATTTACTATTCCCGTTATAATAAAGGTATAAAGTTTTCCTTTTCCAACTTTGAACAGAGTTAGGATGCGTTTGATTTAAATTTTCGTTGAACTAATTTTGAAAAAGATTAATATTTAAACAAATATTTCTAAAAAGAAAATTAAAATAATGTGAATAATTACTAAAAAAATAAATGAATGAAATCTTACATATTCATTATTGAGTTCATTTTTTCTGCAGTTACTCCAGATAAATTATCTACAGTGAGTTCAATACGACGTCGTTTTGGACAAAAATTATAGTGTTTTTGTAATTTTAATTTATTTCAGAATTATTATAGTCTTTATAATTATAATTTTTAATATTTCAATCTCAAAACGACGTTATTTTAAAAGTAAATACAGATAATATCATTTTAAAAATAAATACAAATAATTTATTTACATTAATTACATAAATATTTTCTATTCATTACTATGCACATCAGCTTTAAACTTTTTCGCGACGTGGGTGTAATTAATTTTGATAATCCAATTCTCTGACCGAGTTGTCACATGTCATCATGATAAGGAAAATATGTTAGGGTGGTCTATACTTTTGTGATTATGAGCGATACGCTCGAAATACGTGATTCCTCGATCCCGCCTTGTGAAATGATCTATAATATTATTATTTCACTCTGCACAAAATCAAAATCAAGGAGGACCACAAAAGAACGCAGACTTGATGAACAGAGAGCGTGCACCTTAATCAGTGGCCTCAAGAAAGGGCAAGCAAGTGCACGAGGACATGTCCATCTTTCTCTTATTGTCAAAAAAGTGGTCAAAACCCAAAACCAAATATCATAAAGGCAAAAGATGCCATTGATAATAATAACAAATAATAATGGATATGGGTTTATTAATTTATCAGAAAAACATTTATGAAATTAACGTAAATAAATTATTTGCATTTATTTTTAAAATGACATCATTGAGATTAAAAGATTATAAAGTTATAATTATAAAAATTATAATAACTCTTAAATAAATTAAAATTATAAAAATATTATGATTTTTACCTTAAAATCACGTCATATTAAATTTACTATAGATATATTATCTGCAGTAATTGCAAAAAAAGAATAGTTAGTTTATATATTATTTTATTGATTCGCTTTTTTTGCAGTTATCTGGATTAAGCTCAATACGACGTCGTTTTGGGGCAAAAATCATGGTGTATTTGTAATTTTAATTTATTTCAGGATTATAATAGTCTTTATATTTATAATTTTTTAAAATTTCAATATCAAAACGATGTCGTTTTGGGAA
The DNA here is from genome assembly GCF_033153095.1 of Gastrolobium bilobum. Taxonomy (NCBI): domain Eukaryota; kingdom Viridiplantae; phylum Streptophyta; class Magnoliopsida; order Fabales; family Fabaceae; genus Gastrolobium; species Gastrolobium bilobum. Next base: position 81,775 of record NW_026895111.1, on the reverse strand, counting down.
TAATTGCAGATAACTTATCTGCATTAACTTCAGAAACATTTTTCTCTTATTTTATTTATATAATTTTATCATTTGATTTTTATTATATATATATATATATATATATATTCTGATTTTATCACATTTATAGGTATGAAAAATGTGAGAATAAAAATGATGGGGAGTTAATATTTTTTAATAATAGTAATAATAAATTGTAAAAAACGTGAATCTAGTCAAAGTATAGCACTGAACGGCTGGGTCAGACAAACGCTTTACTCTTTAGACCATTCATCGCGTTTCTCGTATTCAATTTTTTCAAGTTCTAACTTCGAGGTACGGATAACTGCTAACTTAAATAATATGACGAAATAATTTCGATTCTTATATTATGATAATAATTATTAATTACAAAATAAAATTATAATTATGACTAAATAATTAATGTTATTTTTAAAAAAAAAAATATGATATAAATATTTGTTACTATAATCCCAACTTCTATTTTTTAGTTAATAATTATAACTCTTTATTTTACGAGGTTAAGTTAAATCTTGCAGAAAGTGTAAAATTCAATTCATTACTGTTATGAAATGTATTTTACATAGTTTTTAAAAAAAAATGAGAAAAGTTTATATTTACCACTTTTCTTTTTTACAACCATATCTTAACATCGTTGATTTTCGTCAATCAACGGTTACAATTTATTAGAAATTAATAATTAATTAATAAATTTAATTTGCGAAATAATAATCGTTGATTGACAAAAATCAATAATGTTAAGATATAATTGTAAGAAGTTGTAAAAAAAAAATTATAAATATAACATTCCTAAAAAAAATTAAATTATGTGGTTCAATTCAAATTATTAGGGGGCAAACGGTCATTCATTAATAAGTGGAGTGGACCACCCATCTTAATATCTTTCATATCGGGTTTTAGTTTATTGGCCCAATGTAACTCGGCCCAATAAACATAAGTCAATCGGCATTCAAAGGTGTATAAGATTTCACACTCCCTCGTATTTTAGAAAAAAATTAAAGGTGGGAGTAATATTTTTGTTAACTAAAATTTTATTTAAGTTTAATCATATAATATTTTTATATTAATTTAAAAATATGTATGGTTATGTTGTTTATATATTTATATCATAAGAGTTTTTCAATCACATACTGTTAAGAATCTTGGGATACACCACCCCAAAAGCTAGCTCAAGAGGTGAGAGTGCCCAAGGCCTTATAAAGGCTATATTAGTTGCCGATCCAATCAATGTGGGACTATATATCTCAACACGCCCCCTCACGCAAGAGCCCATTAGACAAGAAGCGTGGAAATTGCACAGTCCCATTTTTTGTTTACCTTTTTGTGCTTTTTTTATTTTATTTTAATTCCACTCTTTAAAGCGGGGGACGGTGAGGCTCTGATACCATGTAAAGAACCTTGGGATATTTTAAAGCGGGGGACGGTGAAACCTTTTCTCCTGTGGTCAAGCCTATCATTGTTCGCATCATGCTCACCTTAGCATTGTCTCATGGCTGGCCTTTGAAGCAACTTGATGTTAATAATGCCTTTCTCAATGGAGAGCTCTTGGAAGAAGTCTACATGACTCAACCTCCTGGCTATGAGGTTGCTGATAAGTCACTAGTTTGCAGGCTGAATAAATCCATCTATGGTCTCAAACAGGCTCCTAGGGCCTGGTTTGAGAAGTTTCAGGCAGCCTTACATCAACTTGGATTTGTTTCTAGCAAGTGTGATCCATCTCTCTTCATTCTTCGCACAAATGGTCACTGTATTTATGTCTTGGTCTATGTAGATGACATTATCATCACTGGTAGCAATCTTGATCTGATTCAGCACCTGACAGATCAGTTAAACTGCAAGTTTGCTCTCAAACAACTTGGTAACCTGGACTACTTCCTTGGCATTGAAGTCAAGTCTCTCTCTAATGGTCGCTTGTTCCTATCTCAGTCCAAGTATATTAAAGATGTGTTGCATAAGGCTGGTATGACAGACTTAAAGGGTATCTCAACTCTTATGCCAAGTGGTTGTAAACTCAGCAAGCATGGTGCCAACTATGTTCCTGATCCCTCTCTCTACAGGTCCATTGTAGGAGCTTTGCAATATGCCACCCTCACTAGACCAGAAATTGCTTTTAGTGTTAACAAAGTTTGTCAATTTCTCTCTCAGCCTTTGCAAGATCACTGGAAAATTGTTAAGAGGATTCTACGTTATCTTAAAGGCACCATCTCATTTGGTCTTCTGTTTCATGCTCCTTCCAACCTACAGCCTCTCTCCCTTGTAGCCTTTTGTGATGCTGACTGGGGTTCTGATCCTGATGACAGAAGATCTACCTCAGGAGCTTGTGTGTTCTTAGGCTCTAATCCCATTGATTGGATGGGCAACTAATATGGCCTTTATAAGGCCTTGGGCACTCTCACCCCTTGAGCTAGCTTTTGGGGTGGTGACCTCAAGGTTCTTTACATGGTATCAGAGCCTCACCGTCCCCCACTTTAAAGTGGATTAAAATAAAAAGCACAAAAAGGTAAACCAAAAATTGGGCCTGTGTAATTCCACGCTTCTAGCCTAAAGGGCTCTTGCGTGAGGGGGCGTGTTGAGATATATAGTCTCACATTGATTGGATGGGCAACTAATATGGCCTTTATAAGGCCTTGGGCACTCCCACCCCTTGAGCTAGCTTTTGGGGTGGTGTATCCCAAGGTTCTTTACACATACAAATTTATTTCCATTAAATGTTCCTTCAAAGGATAATCATCAAGTAACTCTCATTTAAGCTTTGGTTTAAATAGACGAAGTCTACATAAAATATTTTTAAGAGTAAATATTCTTTTTGGTCCCTAACAAAAAATACGGTCTCTACTTTAGTCCCTTACAAAAAAAATTAGTCTCGAAGTCCCTAACAAATTCAAAGTGGACCCATTTAGTTGAAATCATGATCCCTCATAAATTCAAAAAAGACCTATATTAGTCCCTCAAAAGGACTAAAATGGGTCCACTTTGAATTTCATAGAGATCAACTGACTAATTTTTTTTTGTAAAGAACTAAAGTGGAGACCGTATTTTTTTTTAGGGACCCAAAAATGTATTTACTCTATTTTTAATTTGATCTGCCTATTAATTTATTGTAAGCTAAATTATAGATCTCATTTAATTTATATTAAGAAAAAAAAAACTGGCTGAAGTCTTTTAACCTGTTTAAACTTATTGAGCCTTCAATACCTATCAAAAAATAAAAAACAATAATATCATTTTATTAATTAAAATTATTTAAATAATTATTTTATTTTTTAAAAAAAATAAAAATTACCATTATCCTAACCTTGAGGCTTACGAACCAAACCTTACAAAAATAAGCCTATAACTTATATTCTAAATAAAAAAAATTTAAGACTTGAATCAATTCTATTTAACTGAATATATTAAATCAGGCTGAACCTAAAATAGGTCGGACCATAGATTTATAAAAGCCCACAGGTCTATTTACACCCATAACTATAACACAAAACACGTTATAAATGCTAAACGAAACTGAATAAACTATGGCCATATATCAGCTAACAAACGACGAATGAATCTATTAAACCCAACAAACAAGAGTCTTTAAAGTTAGTGGAGAGGGTGACGCATATATAATAAATGCATTTTTTTTACAAATATAGAAAAGCCAATACAGCGGACGTACATATAATAAATGTAAAATGTAGGAATATAATAATTTATTTTGAATGTTTGAAAAAAGCAAAAATTAAAACACGATATATAAGATGGGTTTTATAAGAGTTATGTTGTAGGAAAAGTGATTGTGTAATGTTATAGAGATTCGTTTTGCGTGCCGTAGTTTGTTCTTTAAAAAATGTGGGCCCCACAAATATTGTGTGTGTAAGAAAATTTGTTGTGTCATGTTAAATGAGAAATACAAATCCCATATAAGATATAAGATATGTGAACGGAATACAAAGAGTTAAGAGGGTGAGTGACTCCGACACTTCTCTCCCCGAAATTAACCTTGCTCGCACGTAAACTCTATCTGATGGTCCAACACTGCGTCACTTGGCAGGTTTTAAAAAACGGAAAACAAACATCAAACCTGAACATCAGCTACAAAAATATTTGAAAAATCCAATGAACTATGCAATCATAAAAACGGGAACTGAGTCCTTCATGTTATAATTTTTTCAAAAAGTTCACGATATGCTCATTAAGGCAAAATGATTTCTGCATTCGCTGTACTTATAGCAAGTCAGGATCCGGAAGCGGATCCTGTAATTTTTTTTTAAAGCTGTGGGACTCACTTTTCTGTGTCAGCTGCAGATAACACTATCCACAGCGGCTGCAGAAATGACAAGCCCTAACTAAAATTTCATTATATTCTTTATGACTTTGTCTTTTGCTTAAGAAATTGCCCTTAGCTATTAGCTTAATTTTATGGTATTTATTTATTAAAAAAATAACAATTCAAAGTTCGAACGACATTAAAATGAGGTAAACTGGTAAAGAGTAGACAACTTCATTATATTTGAAATGGTCCTTCTGTTCCGTAGAGTGGGACTTGTCAATTCTCAAATTAACGGTTTGAATTGAAAATTTGAAACAAAATCTATATTTGAATTCGAATAGCCGTGTACTTTTATAATGGTCAAATAGTGCGAGAAAACAAACTGATGAAACTAGGTTTTATGCGAATTTTTAGAATTTTTAAACTTAGGCAGGCTAATAGATGAAGTCAGAAATTTTACTTTATAATTTAGCCGGCCGGTATAAAGTTAATAACAAAACAAGTCTTTCTTAAAATATTCTATGTAAACATGATCTGTTTAGATCATAGTCTAATCTAATTTACCCATTTACACATTGTGAGACATATAATGAAATCAGGGGATTTTCATCTGTTTTTCTATCCATTCCTTGTTTCTTAAAATCTTCTTCTAATTTTTTTTTAAAAGTGAGAAAAAAATCTTTTAAAGTGAGTAAGTAAAGATAAATTGGTTACTAAAATTACAATGTAATTTAGATTAAATTAAAAATGGATATACTCCTACTATTTCCAAAGAATCTTATTTGAAAAGAGACGCATATATATTCTTTTCTATAAGATTTATGATAACTTATTAACTATTTAATGATTATTAATTTTCTCTCTCGCACATCCGCATCTTTTGAATTTCATTTATTTTGCTTAAAAATTAAGATTGCAGAAACACTCACTCTTAATATTTTTGAAGAAAAGAAAGCTTTCCCCATTTCTAGAAAGGGGTGACTAAATGTGTTTTATATAAATAATATTCATCGAAAATTCAATACAGCTTTTGTATAATACTAATAATAATAATAATAATAATAATAATAATAATAATGGGTTCACTTTTTCTGCAGTTACTGCAGATAAGTTATCTATGTTTTGTGGCAGAAATCAAGATTTTTTGTAATTTTAATTTATTTGAGGGTTATTATAGTCTTTTTAATTATAATTTTCTAATTTTTCAATCCCAAAACGACGTCGTTTTGAAAGTAAATGCAGATAATTTATCTGCATTAATTGCAGAGATATTTTTCTCTATAATAATAATATAAATACATGGTTGTTGATCAAAATATTATAGCTGCTTGCTATTCTTTCAAAGAAGAAGTGCAAAAAATCATATTAACCCAAAAATTTAAACACAAGCGTGGATATTACACATTCATTTTTTTAATTTTATCTTGTTTTAAGATAATTCTACTAGAAATTAGGGGGCGGTGAGGATCGCTCGTAAAGAACTATCTCATGACATCTCAAGCTAATAATTGAAGTTCATAAGTGAATTTTATTTTTCTCTAACAAGAGGCGATCACCCCCCCCCCCCTAAATTCATCAAATATTTGTTCTAAACTATGTTCAGATTTAAAAGAAAAGTTGTATAATATAAGTTTTGCCCCCCTCCCCCCCTTCATCTTTATTTTTCCTCATGTATTTAAAAAAACTTGCAGAATAATTTAAATTTAGCTACGTATACAATATTGTGTTGCCCTGCATATTTGAATTTTAAATTTCTCACCCCCTCTCACTAAATTGTCTGCCTCAACTATTGCCTAGTTGGGCCATAAGGACAAAACGGATATAACCACGTATTACTCATCATTGAATAATCTTCTCCACCTATATATATCGCCTATTATGCTATTTAATAGGTGCCTTTTGTACATCTATTCACCTCGCAGTGACCCTCTTGTTGAGCTTAGGTCTATACCTCCACCTCCTTTGATTAATTTTACATCGACATATGTAGGGGTGTTAACGAGCCGAGCCGAGCCGAGCTTTGGTCTTAACAGGCCGAGCCTGTGTTCAAATGTGTCAGACTGGCCTTAGCCTGTTACCTGTTACGAATATAATATCAACCTGTGGCCTGGCTCATTTACAAAAAATAAAAGCCTTGTTTAGCCTGTTAGTCTGTTTTAAAAAAATAATACAACAAAAATTTATCCAAACAAAATATACAATCAACAGCACTAGTAATTCCATAAATATTCATAAATTTAATGTATATCCAAATAGCATAATATAAAACAAAATCATTTAAAAAGTCTGTTTAATTAATAAAATGGGATGAAATGAATTGAGAAGAGAGAGAAGGCTATCACAAGTAGTATAAAAAATAAAAAATAAATAAAAAATAATATATTAGACAAGCCTGAGAGGCTCTAAGGTCGAGCTTTTGAATTGGAGCCTGAGGCCTTTTTATTAAACGAGCTTTTATACAAGTCCAAGCCTGGGTCCAACAATCAATTTTAGACATGTAAGCTCAGGCCTTCACGAGCCGAGCCAAAGGCCCCTGGCTCGTTTAGCACCCCTAGACATATGTTACATTATTAGAGGGAAACACCTATATTCCTACCACACTCAAACAATTCAAATATTATGACCGTATATTTGGGTGGATTTATTTTGATTATATCTGTAATTTTATATTATAATAACTACTGATCAGTTCCATTTTTATCTGGCCTGACCATGTGATCTTCATCTACACAAATGTCCCCCAAATGCTATGGCGCAACTTTAGCCCATGGGTCTTCACTGGAACAAGGTGGGGGTGTACCTGCAAGACACTCTAACGCTCAAGTTAGATGTGGTTCCAGCAGGTTTATTATGTAGAAGAAGATGTGTACCTTAAGTTAACACATTCATTTACATAATTGATAGATGTAAGAACCCGAACCGTTAATTAAGGAATTTAATTAAATAATTATGAGATAATTCCATAATTGACCCTAATAATTATGAGAAGGCTTAAATAATTATAGAAAGTAATTATTATTGTTGAAAGTCGCTTTTCTGACGAAAAGTGCGGATGCCGGTTCTGCTCTACGGTATAAGTGCATACCGATGAAGTATCCCAAAAATTATAATAAGTATGGGAATATTCTTAAAATAATATTTAGGACTGAAATCCTAAGTTTGAAGTTAAAATAATGAGAATGGGTGTCAGAACTGATACCGGCTACGTAAAAGCGCGTACCGGCAAATTGCTGCGAAAAATAAAATAAAAATATGAAAAATCTTAGAATAATGGCTAGGTTCAGAATCTAAAGTTTGAGATTAAAATGCTAAACGTAGCTATTTATACTAATACTATGTGATTAGTTTAATGGACCTATATATAGCCTTTGGGCCCAAAACCCTAGGCCATATTGCTTTTGCTACGTGAGGCTCTCTTGGGTGCTGATTGCTTCAGCCATTTCCTCTCTTCATAGAAGCTTGGAGCTTGCACCAAACCCAACCAAGAAACCATCTTTCTACCTTGTTTCTTCACCTTAACACCATAGCTTGGTGTGAGCTTGCTTTGTGAGTGAGGGAAACACTTTTTTTCTGAGTTTGGCCACTTTTTGGTGAGGCTCATGAGGTTGAGTTTGTGAGTTTGGGTTGGGAGCTACCATTGTCATGGCATTTAAGGCTTCAAGAAGCCACCTTTTGGTGTAAAGGTCCCATCTTGTGTTGCATTTTCGTAGTCTTGAAGGGACAGAAACTAGGTGCTGTGTAGAGGACTTCTTTTCTGTCTCATTTTCGGATTTTTGAAGCCTTGAGGTATACCATGAACACCTCTTTGGTATTTTGATGATTTAAGCTTGTTTAATCCATTAAAAAGTAAAACTTGGATCATTTGAGTTAAGGAATGTGTTTCCGAGTTCCTAACATGTTAGTGAAAATATCTGTTTAGGGAGTCATTGGACTCCCAATCGCATTTGAACACTTAAAAATGGAATTATGCAGTAAACAACTCGAGTTTCTGCATTTTGTCTAATAAGTACTCGAATACTTTTCGTGTAGTATTCGAATACTTATCCCTTGGTAGTCGAATACTCCTTGCAGGAGTATTGGGATACTTTTCTGGGAAGAAAAGTATTCGGATACCTTTGAGTAAGTATTCAAATACTGGGTAGCATTCGAATACTGTTGTGTTTGTATTCGGATACCTGGTGGTATTGGGATACTGGGGGAAAAGTATTTGGATACCTTGTGGTATTCGAATACTTAAGTGAAAGTAGTCGAATACTTTCTGGAGACAGGGAGTATTCGAATACTCATCGAGGAGTATTCGAATACCTCCTGCAGAAATTACATGAAATGACTTAAAATGAGTTGGAAAGCCTTAATCACTTAATAGAATCTTGAGCAATGATTATTGATGATTAATTATTATATAAACAGATTGTGATTGTGCTGTTTGTGGGCATTGAGCTAATGTGAGCTTGGCTTGGATAGTTAGCTTGTGAGGTAAGCTTTTGTGTCCTCGGTTTTGTCATTGTTGGTTCCACCATACCGCATGGGGGAATGGTTATATGCTTGATGTGTTTTCATGTTTTGATGTTTGAAATGCTTGTGAGCTGTTAAGTCCAAGGGCCTTATAATATGCATGTGTTGTTCCATCTAGACGGTAAGCCTGAGTATGTGGTGTCATACAACACGGTGATCCTATGGGTGGGTGCAAATGGCGTCTTGCACTATTTGTAGGGTATAGACGTACGTAAATCCTGCATTTCTCTGGCCAGTAGAATTGTATTGACACACATGACATGGTTATCTGTTGCATTGCACTGATTTTGGAACTGATATTGTATATTGTTTTTGGAACTTATATTGCACATGTAAGTGAGCTTGGGGTAGAGAAATCCTTGAGGACCCCTTGCCTTACTGAGATTTCTGTTTAGAGATCTCACCCCACGTTTGGTGCGTTTATTTCAGGTTCAGGTAACCCAGGGGTTGAGACCTCTAGCGGCAGGAGGCCGGAGCTTAATTGATTGTTATACTTGCTGATTAGGGTTGGCAAAACGGGCCAACCCGGCTCGACCCGGCCCAACCCGCATTCAACCCGTAAAAAACGGGTCGGGTTAGGGTTGGCCCGAAAAAATAAACGAGCCAGAAAACCCAACCCAGCCCGACCCAAGCCAGGTTAGGGTTGGCTCGCGGGTTGGCTCGATAATCAGCTCGCGAGTTGGCTCGAAATAAAGCTTGCGGGTTAGCTCAAAAAAAGCTCGCGGGTTAGCTCGAAATGATGCTAGTGGGTTGGCTCGCGGGTTGGTTAGCTTGAAATATTGGCTCGCTGGTTGGCTCAAAAAAATTGATTTTTGTTGAACTAGTCTTATTTGTTCTCCAACACTGCATAAAATTATCAACACTGCCAAAACTATTGATTGCCTAATGGATAATGGTGTAAAGAAGGTAACTAATAAAACATAACTAATAAATTAAGAAATCCCACATAGCAGTAGACAAACACATTACAAAATAAAAATTGTTCTATGAGTTCCCATGGCCAATACAGTGCAATATCAAAATCTAAATATCCAAAAGTACACCATCATCATTAGATCATCTACAAAGTTTCATGACCATTAGATCCCCGTGAAGAAGCTAACATATGGGAAATACCATCATCATCATCATCATCATCTACAAAACACAAACCATAAAATGTAAATAATCAATTAAGGTTACAATGACAAATGAAAATGAAATTTTAATTGCATTGAAAATAAATAAATTACCATTGGCAACAAAACCAGCCAACCAATTGCGGGTACATACCAAAGCTTCAACATTCTTTGACAACAACTTATTTCTATATTTGTTAAGCACACGTAATTCAATGCTAAAAGCAGATTTAGATGCCACAGTGGTAATAGGAATGCTTAACAAGTCACGAGTCTTTAATGATAGATTCAGAAAACGACAACTATTATCCTTCCACCATTGCAATGCATCTAAACTATTCCAGTTGTCAATAACCAATATAGGCTCCTCTAAATAAACATCAAGTTCAGATTTTCCAGCATTTATTGCAAGGTGTTGATTGTGCAAGAACAATTCCTATCATATTTGAGAAGTGCAAAAACATAATAATTGAAGTAAGTACATCCATAAATAAAGGCGTGACAATGAATATGATATAACATAATTAAAGCTTTTTGCTAAACATGAACTTACATCAAAGATCTCATCATTCCATCCTCTCGTTTCCATTGACCCTTGACTTGAAGAGTGAGTGTTATCTTGACTTTGATCAATGGTAGTTGATGAATTAATGTTTACATAATTCTCAAAGAGCTTATACATGTTTGCCTTTGTATTTTCCATCTTGTCATCATGTGTGTAAGCATCAATCTTTCTATGACAAAAAGATAATGTAGTAAACTTAATGCGAGGATCAAGAACAGCTCCTAGTGAAAGCACATCACTATACTCTTCCCAATATTTTTGAAACTTATCCATCATCTTATTAGCCATGCTACTTACAACCGCATCTTCATCATTACTCATACGAATGAGAACACTCTGAATTTTCCAAACTTGTAGAAAATGCAAGTTAGAAGTAGGATAAGAAGTTCCAGACATCAAACTAGTGATCTCACAAAATGGTTGCAAGAACCGACAGAGAATTTCCAACCTATTCCACTCTTCTTCGGAAGGACAATACTTGTAATTTGTATCACTCAATTGGAGAATTGCTAACTCACGCCTGAATTTGAGAGCACGATCAAGCTTTTCATAAGTGGAATTCCATCTAGTGGGTACATCTGCTATCAATGCAGTTACAGTGTTCTCACCACCAACTTGTTCAATGCACTCCTTAAATTTGATCATTCTTGATTCTGAGCCTTTTATATATTTAACACTCTCTCTAATCCGAGACAAGACATCATTTGCAACTTTTACTCCATCTTGAACAATCAAATTCAATATGTGTGCAGAATAACGCACATGAAATAATTTCCCATCACATAACAACAGTTTTTGCATATTCTATTGGCTTCTCAAACCACCAACCATAGAGTCATTTGCAGATGCATTATCCAAAGTTATGGTAAAAATCTTCTTCTCTATGCTCCATTCCTTTAACAAACCAAGTATTTTATGAGTCAATTCAAATCCAGTATGAGGAGGAGGCATATGACGGAAGACAATAATTTTACTATTCAGCTTCCAATTTACATAAATGAAATGGGCAGTTAAGCAAACATAACCCTCAGTATTACAAGATGTCCACAAATTTGAAGTTAAGCATATCCTACTTTCAATGCTACCAAACATCTTTTTAAGCTTCATCTTGTCTCTCATGTGCACATTTAAAACATCTTGTTTAAGAGTATTTCTAGAAATGCCGGTCCAATCTGGATTCAAGTAATTATGAAAATGCCTAAACTTCCTTTACTCAGCAAAGTTAAAGGGCTGGTCATGTTCATTAACAGCTTCAGCATACATCTCACGTGCTACCTTGATATCTATTTTTATAGCCTTCATTTTACCTTGCATGTCTAAAATGACTTGGCCAATATCTTCATGTTTGATTTGTGTGCATTTGTCAATGTGAAGGTTTAAAGTAGATGTACCGCAAGTCTTACTGTCCATCTTGTACTCTATCTTGCAACCATTGCATCTTGCCTTTTCATGCCCTTTTTCTCCTATTATTGTGAAATGTTTCATGCAACGCGCTTGCCTTTTCCTAGGCCTTTTAAAAGCAGGTCCTTCTTCAACTTCCAATTCATCGATTTCTGCATCAGCATCATTGCCCTCTTCAATCATTGCCAAGCTTTCCCTATATCAAAGTTTAATATAAAATTACTATAGCGAAAATGGAAGAGATAATTTAAAATAAAAATTAGTGAAACAAAACAGCTTTTACAAAATAGGAAAATATTTACCTATTCGAATCAGCCATTTCAGAGAGATTTGATGTCTGCACGTTACAAATTTGATGCCTGCATGTAAAAAAATTAGCAATTATTATAAGTAAAAGTGTGTTAAGATGTTAAGTAACAACAAAAATAAGATCCCTAACTAATAACAAAAAAAAACTTCCCCTGCTTGAAGGTCCTAGAGAGTTCGTTTGAGTCAATATTATATCACCTTTACATGATAGCTATTGAGCGCATTAATGGTCAAACTATTCCATTTAGGCAACTAAATATAACTAAAAGTCTACAGCCTTTTTCATTTTGTAGCTGTTCTTTTACCGTATAATACATATTCATTCTGCATAAAATGAAGTAAATGATGGTAATTGAGCAAGCAAGCAATTTGTTGAGTATGAATTTTTTAAAAAAAAATTGGTCTCTATGTGATCTGAAGTTTGTAAAGCATGCATGCCATTAATCAGAACTTATGTGTGAATGAGAATGGCATATAATTGTTTATGAAATATAATTTACATGTCACATATATGCATACTTAACCCTGTTACTCTTTTTGTAACTTTAGGTTGGAGGGAGAGATTCAACAAGGCAAGACATGGGAGGCAAAAATTATAGAGCACCAGGTCCTTTAAATATACGCTATACTCTTGACTAGAGTACTAAACATATATATACCCATCTCAAATCTTGTCTACATACAGTTCTATTTATGGATTTGTACTAAACAAGTTTAAAGTTCAAAATGTAAGCTTTCATCTTCCACTGATCAAAATTAAGCCAAATAAAATCAAACAGTCAAAATAAAATGAAAAAAATATTTGACAGCAATAAACTTACAAATGGACCAAAATGCTACCCTATTCTTAATAAAATTTATTAGTTTCTAATTGGAAAAGCTAATGACAGAGACTATATTCAATTCAAATCATTTAAGATTGGTTTGCAAACAAGTGCAATATGCAGAAAAATGTCTCTTCTTACTAGATAAATAAAGATGACCACATACACATACCTTGATTATGTTGCGCAATCTTACATTGAGAAAACAAGTAGAAGGAGTGGGACTGCGGGAGAAAATACAGCAACCTGCTAAGCAAACAATTGAATTCAACCAAGCCACTTTGTTTATTAAGATTCAAAGTTTTCTTGCTGAAGTAAACATGTGTAACAAGAGAGAAAGACCTTTTGAAGAACTAGAATTGAACCAGCAGTAATATCCTTCCCAAATTCTCCTTCCTTGAAGACTTTGCGATGGATACTGGCACCAATAGTGGTTGTAGGATCCTGAAATCGAAAAACAATACAAAATGTTGTTATGGGTCATCATGAGAAAGAACCATAAGGTTATCCAACGGTGTCAAAATAGTACAAAGACAGTGATGCAGTGGTCAAACAAACACGCAAGGGATCAAACGGGTGGGAAGAAAACTTGGGGTTTATCCAAAAGGTTCCAACTTTGATCTCTTCAAAGGTACCCAGATTGGAAAAAGAAAAAAGATTGAAGTAACAAATCTTATAATGCCAACAACATAGAAGAAGAACAATGAATCCATTTTCATATATATATATATATTGGGGAAAAATAAAAAAGAAAGATGAGAGATATAGAGAAAAGGGTATTGCACCTTAGGAGTAGTGAATTGCGATTGTCAAGAGAATAGGCCAATAGACCCGAAGATGCAAGGTTAATGGTAACAGGGTGAACAAGCTATCCAAGGGGGAAAAAGAATCTCAGGGTTAAGGAAAATGACGAGTGACGATGATGTGAGCGTATGGAAGTTTTGGAGTTTTCATATTATTATTTTTTTATTTTTTTAATACAGTCATTTTTTTTTGAATTAAAAAAAAATACTCAACCCGCGAGCTGGCCCGTTTGACTCGCGGGCTGGCTCGTTTGGGTCTGGGTTGTATCGGTTCGGGTTGAGTCAGGTTGGCAGCTCATTTAGGCCAACCCAACTCGACTAATTTAGGACGGGTTGCGAGCCAACCCAACGGGTTGGCTCGTTTTTGCCATCCCTATTGCTGATCTTGTTGATGTCCCTGTTTAGTGATTATGCCTTATCCATTACCATGTTGCTTGTATTGAGACTTGATGAGTATGCTGTTTATTTGGTGAGCATGGAGATTGTCCATGCCACATTGATTGACGATGTTTAGGTTTAATTGAGTTGTATAAACTATCAGGATCTGTCCGGGCTACATGTTGTAGCCCCGTGATTAGAAACACATTTAGTTATTTATTTATTGAGGTATTTTAGTTAGATGTTTTATTGCAAGTTACATACAGGAAATGTTTTAAAAAGGATTAAGTAATCAACTTGGTAATATTTATGACGTCATAATTGAAAAGAAAAAGTTATTCCGCAATTTTTATTAAGCGCAACTTAATACGATGATATGATAACAAACCGGGTATACACAGGGTGTTACAATAGATGTCCAGCTTTGGGAGATGACCAGCTTGCAAGTGGTGAGGCGATAAGTCTTTATAATTGGTCTTTGTGGGTGGCTGAAGTTTCTTAGCGGTGAAATATTCCTGGTGGTGAAGTTTGTGGAAGAAATAGCTTCCTGTCATGTAGCCTTTAATATGGAGGAGCTTGCTGAGATAAGCTTTTGCCTTGGAGAAGACGTAGCAGCCTTTGTTGACCAAAGCTTTGCTTAATGGTGAAGACTTTTGAATATGGGCCTTATATTGATATGGGCGTTGTATTTATATTACATTTATCTAGATCAGAAGCCCCCGGCTCGCTGCTTATGCTAAAGGCACGAGTAGCGAGATGTATAAGTCTTTCTGTATTTGCACGCTCTTACTTCACTTCAAGGGATCATTTTGTTTTAATGTCGCTTGTGTGAGTTTGATGTCGCATTGGTTTCGATGCCGTTTTGCAAGATGTTTTGAAGTTTTATGAAAGTGATGTCACTGATCCAAGTGTGATTTGATGTTGCTTTATTGACCTAAGCTTAAGAGCATTAGGTGTTTTCATTGAACCTAAGCTTAAGAGCTTTAGGTGTTTTCTTCAAGCCTAAGCTTAAGAGCTCTAGGTGTTTTTCTTCGAACCTAAGCTTAAGATCTTTAGGTGTTGTTGGCAAGTTCAAACGAGGTTCATGTACATCGCTTGTGCATTAGAACCTGCAATCTGTATGGATCTCAAATAATAAAGTCATGTCATTTAAGAATGATAAGTTAGTTCAAATCAGTTCAAGAAAAATAATAACTTTGTAAATATCATTTATCTACGTTCCAGGTGAGATTCATGTCTTTGCCTTTTATTATTCATAGATCCCTGCAATCTCTCATGGATTTCAAAGCAGAGACATTCAAGATAATTCAAGATAAGTCATATATAAAACTTTCGAAGTTTATCTGCATTGTTAGTGAATTCATATCTTCACTAATCATCATTCATTGTCCCCTGCAGGCGAGATTCACATCTTCGCCATTCATTATTCATAGGTCCCTACAACTTTCATGAATTTCACAGCAGAGACACAATTTTGTCAAAATAAGTCATATATATCAAGGTTTTTTCACATAATCATTCTGCAAGTTATGTAGTCTCGCAAGAAGTATGATCACAATATTGATTTAAGCAGTTGTAATAACTACTGTCAATATGCTATCTTGCTGCTTGTAAAAATCACAGAATGATTCAATTTCTGATAGCCTGCCATGCCTTATTTCATGTTTTTCATAATTCACCATTGTAACAGAAGTAGGATAATTCATAAAGATGACTCATAAGCCTAGGATGTGCTAAGATTAGATTTTGTCAATTTCAAAATGTTACTTACATATACATCTACCTGATGCTTTTTATGGTAAGCCTCCTTTTCACACGACATTCACTGATATTTTTGTTTTTCAGGAAATTGAATATCAACCATAAAAAGACCTTAAAATCAATGTCAATTTCTTTCAGAAATTCCTCTAAGGAGGTTCATGATCATTCACTATGTCAATCTAACTTGGAGGTTGAACTTTAATGGGATAACAAATTTCTATAGCTTTTTTATACACCCTTTCAAGTTGTTATATCATGTCTCATTAATAATCAAATTTCACGTTGTGATATACTTTGGTTTTCCCTTCTAGGATACCTTGAACAATAATCACTTCACCAACATGATTTTCATCGTAAAGGAATAATTATCAAGTCATCTAAAATCTCTTCTCAAAAATCAATGACCATCACTTCAATTACTAAGCATTTAAAAATTTGACTTTTACTTAAAGCATTATGCAACTAATTGGTCACGTTGCCTTAGAGAACTATAAACCCTTAATGCAACTTTTTGTGCCATACTATGATCATAAGCCGAAAAATCACCATATTGCAAATTCTTTCAAGTTCATACGCTTTCTTCTAAAAGTTCAAGTTCATATGCTTTTTTCTAAAAGTTTACAATCACGATGTTTCAAAAAACATGCTATATAAATGCATATGCAGTTCACCTTGTATCTCGCACATGACCTTGCGGGATATGTATATATCATGCTTCATATTACTTTATACAAGACAAGTCGATACCATCATGTTGGCTTTATAACTTTATAATCTTGACTTTCTATATCCTTGTATGGGTGTCACTAGTGTGAAATTTGCTCTACCCGCCACACTGCACCTAGCACTTCTATAATCATACTAACTAGCACTCTCATAGTTATATTTATGGGTGCTATTTTAAAATAATTTCTTCTAAATTCAGAGTATACCAAATAAGCACGTCATATCTCATAAAGGTATATTCATAGCTTTCATTACTAAACCGAGATTGAATACCTTTCATTACTAAACCGAGATTCAATTAGGAAAGCAGCAGCAATATCAATTTAATACAAAATGCGAGATGAGTGTTTGCAAAGTATTGACATGAATATTGAATAGTTTTAAGCAGATTCATGTTGCTGATGATTGTGATATTATCCAATAAATGATAGCAAATATTCAAGACATAGAATTTATGTAATTCATATGACATGCAAATATTCATTAGCAGTCTAGTATTTCAATGGACAAATATGCAACTATTCATAGCATGTCTCGTAATATATTATGAGATAGTCATAATGGACAATAAACATGTCGTCACAATATATCATAGTATATTTATCTATGTGATGGCAATTTTCTTTCTTCCACTTCTTAATGTGTGGAATATGCTTCTACTTAGATGCTTTCAGTTCAAAGGAGTTATGATTTCAACGATTAGGGTTATGCAAGATATTAATCTCGCGAGTTTTCAACCATCCCTTTAGGCTTTCAATATGCATCTGAGTTTTGGTTCCAATGATTCTTTCAACCTAAGATTCCTCGCCAATAAAGATATACAAAAGATGGGAACCGACATGTTATGATGTGCGTTTATTTTATCTTCTCATTTCATGTATATAAGTGAAATAGCAACTATCATGCCAACCAATTTATGTCGTACTTCCAAGGGTTTGTATAATCTCGTGCCTTTATATATATGGGCGGGATATCTGCTCGATGGTGCAGGCCATCAAGTTATATTTACTTGCTTTCAACCCTTGTTATTTGAATTCAAAGTGGGTTCCTCACTAAATGGGCATCCTTCAATGTCGCCTTTATTATCCTTACAAACATCTCGTTCATTGTCTCGAGAGTATGATTTTGTAAATTTCTGCGAAGATAGAATGATTGGCGACATCCTCCAATGAGATTGCCCATGACATGTCATTTATGTTCAAGCCTTTATTATATATGCCCCTACACATTGGGTCTAGGTGTCCTATCATTCTACCCTCAAGCATAGGATGGGCAATAATTAATGGTCACAAGGTTTCCACCTGTGAAAAATTTATATCCTTTTCTTACACTTGCGACATGTATGAGAATTTTTTAATCATGGTGCCTTTGAAAATAACTCAAAGTCATTCACTTTGGTTCAAAATAATTTGGGACACGTAAAAGTTTCATATATAAAAAGATGAAGTGTTGTCATTATGCGATATAATTATAAGAATAAAGGTAAGGAAATGAGTTATTTCCTATTAGTTGAGCGAGATGCTTATTAAGAGAAATCGTTCCTAGCATTTGAATATGGTGGTGGGATTAGATATTTATCTCTCCGCACGGACGGCGCCAATGATCAGTTCCATTTTTATCTGGGCTGACCATGTGATCTTCATCTACATAAGTGTCCCTCAAATGCTTTATTGAAGCTTTAGCCCATGGGTCTTCACTGAAACAAGATGAGGGGTATATTTGCAAGACACTTCGATGCTCAAGTCAGATTTGGTTCCAGCAGGTTTATTATGTAAGAAGATGTGTACCTTGAGTTAACACATTCATTTATATAATGGGAAGATGACTAGCTTTTGGAGATGACCAACTTGCAAGTGGTGATGCAACAAGTCTTTATAATTGGTCTTTATGAGTGGCTGGATTTTCTTGGCGGTGAAATATTCTTGGTGGTGAAGTTTGTGGAAGAAGTAGCTTGCTGTCATGTAGCCTTTAACATTGAGGAGCTTGATGAGATAAACTTTTTCCTTGGAGAAGAGGTAGCTTGTTGTCATGTAGCCTTGAATATTGAGGAGCTTGCCTGAGATAAACTTTTGCCTTGGAGAAGAGGTAGCAGCCTTTGTTGAACAAAGCTTTGATCAATGGTGAAGACTTTTGAATATGGGCCTCATATTGATATAGGCTTTGTATTTATATTATATTTATCCGGATCAACTACCAATACGTATTTTATTATTGTTTATATTAATATCATTTCTAGAATCCATGGTGATTATTTTTATAAACTAAAAATTCGAAATAATTTGAAATAAGCTTGTTACTGTACTAAAAAAATAATTTAACTAATGGCATGTGTTTTTTTAAATATATTAATCTTAATTTATTATCAAAGTTATAAACGTTCATATTTTTTACATGATTTTTTGAGGTATTATTTAAATATTATTGAACTTAGTTTATTATGACAAATTTTTCCCAGTGTGAGTTTTTTGTCAAATGCTTTTTAATTTGGTGAAAAAGTTATTAGTAAAATACGTTAAACTATTTATATGTAAGACTAAACAAAATCTCACCAAAGACATTAACAATACGAATACTTTTTGTCCAACTCACCGTATTAAACTAAGGGTCTTTTTTCTTATGTTGCTGTAAATTTTTTTATCTTATGCCACTCGTTATAACTATGTGCTCTGGGAAGTACATTGCTATAATGTTAAAATTATTTTTTTCCCTCTCCACGTCAGCCGATAACTTCTGAAGAGAGAATTTTTTTTTTTAATATTATAACTATATACTCCTTGGAGTACATAATTATAATGGGTGACATAAGATAACTATTTTTCCAACAATATAAGAGTATGATTTCCTTAAATTAAACTAAGCTAAACTCATGGATATATTATACTCTTTTTGTTAGCTTCGAGTAAACCACGATATGCTCTCCTACTACTCATTCATTTTTGGGCCCTATGAGACAAAAGACACGTGTGTTGGGTCCCACACCTTATCTAGTTTTGATGATAATAAACAAGTGAAGCCAAATTATCTAACGGTTTGTTTAGTTTTTGAAAAGTTTTTACAGGACTTGATTTGTGATGAATTATGATGAAAAGAATGCAACACAATTGTCATGAAATCGTGAAGATCGAAGATACAAGATAAAATCTTAGATTTCATGTAATGGTTGGATGAGGTGAATCTTGATCATGTCTTGGGTTAAAATCTTTAATGTTTTGGAAATTAAGGAAAGAAGACTTAAAAGTTTTATTTTTAATCCAAATAGATTTTTAAGATTTGATTTTTGATTTTAAAAAGAAAAAGTTAATTTGAGATTAATTTTTTTTTTTAAAGATTTGATTACTTTTTCTATTTTTTAAAGTTAATTTGAAGATTTTGATTTTATTTTTAAAAAGATTTTTGGATAGTCTTTACATTTTTCCTTAGGATTTGATTTTGAGAAAAAGTCCATAAATACCACACTTGGAGCTTTTCTCCAAAGTGGTAGTGAGCTTTCAAGAGAAAAACATTTTAGTGAACTTTCAAGAGAAAAATGTTTTTGAGCATTAAAGGGAAAAAGATTTTTGACCATTCAAAAGAAAGAGCGCATTGAACATATTGTCGTGTCTAGGTGACAGAAGTGTCTAGTCAAGGACTAGTAGATCAATATTGAATTAGGTACTCTCTCTAAGGTATCAATGAATTAGATAGCAAATCATTGTATACAATCGATAACGGCATTAGCCAATGGAGTGGTGTGTGCACATTGACAACATAATAATCAGAAAGAGATTAGGTCATACATGTAAGCTTTATTCCCTATATATAGAATCTACCTGAGAGTATGAGAGTTTTAGGCCTCTTCTGATCTATGGGCTCGATGTGCCATTATATTATTGTCATGTGATTGCCCTTTATTGGGCTTTCAGATATATGGGCTTTCATATATATGAGCCTTACATAGATCGATAACACATATTATGAGTATTTCTTCTTAAAGCACATTTAAATTAATTTTGGAATCAATGCATGAGCCGATTTATTGAGTTCATCACTTATGTTTTATTTATACCTATTTGCTTATTATTTAGAAGCGGTAAGGTAACCAATTTTAATTGAATTTTTTTCTTGACTTTGAAAAATATCATGGCTTAGGAATGAGGCGGTCTTTGTTCATTATGAATAAAGACGGGAGCCGTTTGCTATTGGAGAGTCTTTAATTAGACTCTATTAGAATCCTAGGGTAGGATTCCGAAAATCTCGGGTAAGGTTTCACGTTAATTCTTGTATAAAGGTAGAATAGGGTCTATTTCTGTATTTTGAATTGATCGATAGTGAATTTACCTTTTAATTAAATAAATATATCCAAATTGGGGTCGTGAGTTTTTTTCTCTTCAGTTGGAGTTTGTTTTCACGTTAGATAAATATGTCACTTCTTTCCTTTACTCTTTATTTTATTACAATTATGTTTTTTTAATTGATTTTTTTTAATAAAATCAATTCATCCCCTTTTAAGTTCATCCAGAAGACCAGAACCAACAACATGAAGCAAAGTTTTATATAATTCTATGGAGGCAAAATGAGTAAAAGACAAAGGACATTAGTTGAAGTCATGCGCTGTGTTTCTATTCAATATTCAATAATTTTCTTTTTTAAGTAAATCAATATCTAACGAGCCAAAACATGGGGGACAAGTCATCTCCGGATCCCTCGGTGAGAAATACAATTCAATAACGATCTCGCGTCGTTAAAGAAATATAATACCAAACCATTCAAAGCTCATCACATGTTATTAGATCAGAGATATAATATGAAATAATTTAAGGTTTATCACTTCCTAGATTAAAGTTGTGAGTTAAAATAGTACGTGATTAAGGGATCATCAGAGCTTTACCGCCCTTATTTTTTAATGAAATTAAGTCAATAGAAGATAAGAAAAAAAAAAGATCAATACAATATCTATGTTTCAAACTCAAATGATTATTGTAACAGACGGCGTATTAGAGAGATATTATATCAAAATCATTGAAGACCCATCACTTTATCAACTTAAATTTTTGGGTTAAAATAATTCATCTCTCCTATCCACTCTCTAGCTCCACACTGCCGTTAGTGTGAGGCAAATATCTTCGATCGCCTGATGCTTGAAATCTGTGTGCATGAACAGTGATATTGGGTATAATAAGGATGTACTTGTTTCAGGATGGGGAGAGACCAGCCCAATAAATTATGCTGTGTGGGGGGTCTCGAATAATATCTTTAATAGAATTAGAACAATATAACAATCAAATTTTGCAAAAAGTACAATATAAATTCATTTTGAGTTCTTCTAGATTGAGGACTTTTAGTTGTTAGTTGTAGGAATGTGATGACAAATACGTCAATCACAATTCAACAAACTTTATGAGTTGCCAACATGGGAAAGCCTTCATTTGTTCTCGAAGCTTTAAGCCTCCAGAGAGTCCAGACTCCAGTCTAATTATTTCCATTGTCTTCGTTTAACTTTTTCCAGAGGCGTGCTGTATCTTCTCTGCTGTATGCTACTACAAACTCTACAAGAGTACATGTGTAATTTCAACCTATTCCAACCTTAATAATACAAGGGGCGCCTCCAGCTTAATACATATGGATTACGACAGCATAATAACTCTGAAAATTACTTTGCAACGATAAGTAGGCATTTTGGTTACAATTAAACTCATAGCTTCCTAAATTTTGTATGTAATAAAATGAAAAACTGGTAAAAAAATTGACATTAGTCTTAGAAACCAAGATTATAAATATAGCTAAATATAGGCTAATATTCCTAGGATATAGGCTAAATACAACTTAATTAGACATTTTTATCTAATATGATTGTTTAAGATTCTTGCTATCGTTGTGGTTATAAATATCTTGAGTTTAATTTTGTTTTACAAAACTATTTAGATTTTAAATAAAGTGTTTACTTTTTTTGCTGTCAATGTATATAAATTATCTACATTGAGTTCAAAATGAAGTCATTTTGGAATGAAAATTAGGATATTTTTATAATTATAATCTATTTTAGGGTTATAAAAGTCTTTCTCATTATAATTTTTTAATTTTTCAATTCAAAACAATATCATTTTGAGAGTAAATATAAATAATTTATCTACCTTTACTGTAAAAATATTAAAGTCTTAAATAAATATTTGATAGAAAATAAATATACAAAAGTGGTTGGCAAATGGGCCTAACATCAATTGTTGTTAATTCATGGAAAATCTTCTTAAACTTTCAAAAGAGATGTCTTTTTGCCCTGAAAATTCTCGATTAGTACAGTTTTGCTAAGAAGAATAAGGAAAGATTCGTTGATAAATTTTTTTGATAAATTTTTATAAATTATATTATCTTTTTCAGGGAGAACATAGTGAAATCTAATATTCTTTCGAAAAAAAATAATATAATTTATAAATAATTTTTTTTATAAATATAACATATCTCAAGAAAAATATAAGATAATTAATGAATTTAAACTCTGTTGGATTTGTAATGTCACTCCTAACCAAAAACACGACCAGAGTTATGCTCGAGTGTTTCACAATTACAGCGTGACATAAATTCAGTTATACACGCAAGCTTCCTCAATATGATTAACATGTGTCCATGTCTCAAAATTAGAACAGGATAAGCCCTTGTAATCTGACTTATCTCCTAGTCACATAGTTTTACTTTTTTTTTCTATTTTCAACAACTTAGACTTATTAAACTAATATTATAGGGTTTTATAAGAGTTATGTTGTAGGAAAAATGATTGTGTTATGTTATAAAGATTCGTTTTGCGTGCCGAAGTTTTTTTTTTTTTTTTTTGGTGGGCCCCACAAAATGTTGTGTGTGTAGGAAAATTTTTGTGGTCATGTTAAATGATAGATGATAAACCCAATATTATATACGTATAATAATAATAATATTAATGTTGGCCAACACGTTCCGCGGTTTCGTTCTTATCTTGAATAGTTCAGTTGTCAAAATCCGGTGTGCTATGAAAAAGTCCAATTTCAGGCACAGCTCACGGTTTCACACATAGCTTGTTGCTTGCAACTACAAAATCCACTTTCTCTCCCAAACCCAACTATCTCCCGTAACAAACTTCTTCGGATAATTTAGTTATCAACTTCTCTGATCAACCCTATTTGTTCTAATCACGATAAGCCTAAAGCCATATTGAGAATTATTCATTGTAATTGAAGATGAGGAGCAAGGGACATAGCCAGAGCATGTTTTTGAGGATCGTGGCTTCACCAATTAGATTTCTGAGCAAAGCAAGGGACATGTACGTCAAAAGCATAACAAACTGCGGTCAAAACATGAGCTATGGCAACCCAATGGACGATGCTGGAAGATTCTCTACTTTGTCGAGAAGCCACAGCGCAGCCACATCAAGGAGGTCTGAGGTTAACGAGGATTTCGCAGAGCTCGTGAGAGCAGCATCTGCTAGGACTTTGGTAAATAGAATTGACATGGATTTGGTTCTAAAAGAACAACAACACGTGCTGTCTAATTTCGATTCAAAAAGGTTGCCTAAGTCCACCAGTGTTGGAATGGCTCGGATTGACGAGGAGGATATGCCTTCTGATTTGTCGGAAGGGGGTGTTGCTTTTGTGCCAGGCTCCTACCCAAGAAGTAAAAGCTACGCTGTTGGAAAGGGAAATGTTGTTTTCTGAACCATCTTAGGAATGCTTTGTTAAGTTTTGGTAGAGAGATTGAGATTTGTAAGAATCCTTTCTTTCTTTCTTCTTGTGTTTTGGATATTTGCATTCTTCATTCTGTTTATGGTGATGAGATTTGTTAATTCGATTGCTTTTCTATTGGTTATTATTTTTGGGCTTTTTAAAATATTTCTTTGAGTTATTTTGCAAATAAGTTATCTGCATTTACTTCAAATAACATTGTTTTAAGATTAAAATATTGAAAAATTATAATTACAAATACTATAATAACTTCGAAATAAATTAAAATTATAAAAATACCATGATTTTTGTTTCAAACGTCGTATTGAGTTTAGTGCAGATAACTTATTTGTAATAACGGAAGCAAAAACAAACACATTAAAATATGGATTTTAAAAGTTATGTTGTAGGAAGAATGATTGTGTAATGTTATAGAAATTCGTTTTGCGTGCCGTAATTTTTTTATTTTTTTTCTTCAAAAAATATGAACCCCACAAAATGTTGTGTGTGTAGAAAAATTTGTTATGTCATGTTAAATCACAAATAGAAATCCTTAGAATATATAATTTGCTAAAAGATGCGCGTACGGTAATATGGTTCAAGTCTCGCATCATCAATATCCTGGCCGCACATAGAAGAGTGCGTGATTTGAATGTGCATATACATCTTTTTGCATTATATTAGTAAATCATTTGCAAAAAAAATAAATTAAATCGATAAAATGTTTTAAATTTTGCTTTACATGGTCAAAAAGTCCTATTTTTGGGTACATTGAAAGCAATTAACAGCGCATCTTATATTCTCTTGGATTTTTAATTAATAGATGGCGAGAGAGAATAACTATTAAATTGGATAATGACACAAAAAGTTCACACCTTGCAAGATGCACATTGGCTTTTAGGTGGTGTTTGGTTGAGGTATTTTTAGGAGATACTTAGGCATCATAGATAGAATTTCTTTGTTTTCCATGTTTGGTTCACAATATTACAAAATTTTGATAGGAAACACATTTCCCTAGACTTTAATATTTGTGTGTAAAATGGAAAGAAAGTTACTGTTCAATTTCTCCACTTTGAACGTGGTATTGTGACTTAGATGGCTAAATGAGTAAAAGACAACCAAAAAGCTGATCGTAATACCTTTATCTTATCTAATTTGTCCGGTAAATTTTTTTCCAACTAAACAACTTTTTTTACATTTTCTTACCAAACTCACTTTCCAACCATTTCCCTATCAATTACATTTTTCTAGTATTTAAAAAATTTCTCCTCAACCAAACACCCCCTTAGAAAATTTGCTTCTTCATCCAATGCCCAAACTTCTCCATTGAAAGCCCAAATGGCTTTAAAGCTTTAGTTTAGTCTACCTATATGGTTTAGGCTTAATAATTCAGAGACCTCTATGTTTAGTTGATAACTTAATGAATATATCATATTTATTTATTTTTCCAAAGATATTGGATCTCAAAAAGTAAGAAATCAGAAATCATATATATATATATGGAGAAAATATTTCTCCGACAACTTGAGATAAGTTTATCTCCGGCCAATCCAAAACTATGTCGGTTTGTTTATTTATTTCCTTATATTAATTGATTCACCTTTGAATGATTATGATTCCTTTTTTCTCTCTATTCCTTTATCACCATTGATCCATCTTTGTACAGTTATGATTTAGTAGCCGGAAATAAAATTATCTTAAGCAGCTTGAGAAACAATAAGCCCTATATATATACACACACACACACACACACACACACATATATATATATTGGTACAATAGAGGGACAAGGCCCCAACAACAAGGAAAAAACAAGCAACAAAACAACAAAAGAGGAAAACACAAAACAAGATTAAGGAGACAGAATAGGAGATGGATCTCAAGGATCAAGATAGTCAGCTGAGAGAAAGACCTTCAGATCTTGCTGAGGAGACGAAAAAGAAGATAGGCCATAGCTTTTGTTGATGGCTTCTTTGGCTAGCCAATCCGCACAACTATTACAAGCTCTAGGCAAATGAGATACAGAAACACTCCAATCTCTATCAAGTAAAACTCGAATCTTAGTTACCAGGGAAAAATTATGAGATACAGAAACACTACAATCTCTATCAAGTAAAACTCGAATCTTAGTTACTAGGGAAAACTTTCGAGTGTCATTACTAGTATACGTAAGTGAGTTCACCACAAGAAGAAAGTCATTTTTTACTACAAGCTTCCTCCAACCTTTGTTCCAAGCAAAATGTAAACCATGAAAAACAACCCAGAATTCAGATTGCAGAGGAGAACATGATCCCAAAAAAAAGTTGAAGCCACCAAGCCAGGACCCATTGAAGTCTCTAAGAAGGCCACTACAAGCAGCCTTTTCGTTAAGAACAACTCCATCAACGTTGAGTTTTACAGTACCAGATTCCGATCAGATCCAAAAGGAAACTACAGTCACATCTAAAACATTGAAAGGGGTGCAGACTCTAGGGGTTTTGCTCAAAGTGATATGGTTTAGCAAGAAGAAATGCAGATTTTCGGATTCGCAGGCCTAGAGAAATCGACATCATGAATTTCAGAATTTCTCCAGGAATTCCTATATATTTCAACATACAACAATGTAGCGCAGTCACCCAAGATTTTACACACACCAATGCACATTATATCTATAGAAGAAGAAAAAGCCACGACTTTAAGCGAGAAAGGAGAAATTTGATTTGAGATCAATGCATTCATCAACACACAATAGTAAACTTTATCCACTAAGCTAATTTACACATTCTATTTTATGTTTATCCACCAAAACATGCCCATTTGGATTAGAACAAAATTATGATCGATTTGCCTTACTTTTAAGGGAAATGTACTTCTTATGTTGCTGCAAAAAATTCTTTTGCAGCAACCGATTATAATTATGTATTTCAGGGGATACATAATTATAATCATAAAGCTATTTTTTTCTCTCTTCACGTCAGCAGACAACTTCTGAAGAGAGAAAAAAATTTCTTTAAGATTATAACTATGTATTCCACAAAATACATAGTTATAACAGTTGTTGCAAAAAAAATTTTTACAACAACATAAGAAAAAAGAGACCCTACTTTTAAACGCTTCAAGTGAACCATTGAGTTTACAGTTTACTACAATACCATCGATATCTTAATTATTAGTTAGATAATAATCAAAAGCCACATAATGTAAATAACTTGTATGAATTTAAGTCCTGAAAATGTATTTTTATAGAATGTAATGTACGCTTAGAAAATCAAACTACTCTTGTAGATAAGTGATTAGGCTAATGTTGTGAAAATCAAGTTTCTATGTAGAAACTTAAGGGAATGGTGGAAACGTAAATCATATAAATGATACGAAACATAAAGTTTCTACTATTTAAGGTTAAGATACAAAATTATATATATATGCATAAAAAAAATCTTATAAGCCACTACTCAAAATTCAACGAATAACTTCATATTTAAAAAATATAAGTCACATAACTATATAAGACATAAGTTTAAAAATACAAAAAAAGAAAATTGAGTTTAAAAAATTGGAAAAAAAATGATTTTTTTTTAAATACTAAATTTTTTGAGTCTTAAGTAAAATTTTAAAAACTTGCATTTTTGCCGCTTTTATGTTTCTACGTGGGGTTTTTACTAAAAAAATGTTTTACTTACACTTTTAACATGTTTTACATTGCGTTTTTACTTTATACAGTTTCTATGTTTCTACATTTTTACATTAGTTTTTGACAACAATGATCACGACTCAAAATGACCCAATAGGTTTTTTTCCCTACGACATGGAATAGCCTTTCCTGTTGTAAAACACGAATTTTGCATGTGGATGACCATTGAGATTTTAGAACGTGACCTTTTGCTTGCCTATGACTTTTGGTATGAATTGTAACCATATTACATAATGGTGGATTAATGTGTAATTAGTCCTGTTATTCATCCTTGAAGTCCTATATAAAGGCATGTACTCTATGAAAAAGAATACAATAAGGATTGATGATATTATTCTACTTTCTCTCTTTATTTCATACTGTCTCTTTTTTCTCTCTTGTTTCATAATATGTATTTATGTTATTTCTTAGTTTCATAACACGTTATTAGCACGATCTAGTCTCTAGTGGTATAACAACACAATCATGATCAAGTCTCTAATGGTGTAGATCAAGATAAAGTCTCTAGTATACCCAAATTCCCGACGTTCACAAGTCTCCGTTAACCAAGTGATGAGTTTGATAAACATAAAAGGGAGTAACTCATTCTTATCCTTTCTTCTTCAATTAATATATTTCAAGGCTTAATTTCTTTCCTTTTTGCTTCTTTCATGTTATATATAATATGAATTTTTTTCTTTTGTTTTTCTTTCTTGATAAATTCTTGAAAAAAAAATTACATTTTAAAGCATCCCTGAGGATTGCTCAAATCAATGGATATTATTGGTTATTTTTCATAATTGTATTATAGTTTCTGAAGAACTAGAGCTAGATCATGATTAAAGAGACCCCGTTGATCTTTAGAATAACCCGAAAGAAAAAAAGAGAGAGAAAACACTCTCAATATTTTTTTGCCTATTGAATATACTCTAGCAGTAGCAACATTGAGGAAATGGTTCAAGAAATATTTTGCATCAAGTTTATGAATTTTTATGATTCAATAGAACAAATTATTAATGAAAAATTATACCATAAGGCTGCCCAATGATTAAACTCTATTCCCAGAAGTGAATATTCTAAACGAACATATTCTAATTATGAACCAATGGGTTTAACTATATTCCCATAAGTGAATATTTTGGAATATAATTTTAGATATGGAAAAGATTATGGTTACAAACCAATGACCTTAAATATGACCAACACAAGTGTCAGTACTAGATTTAGTCACCATGAACTTGATTTACTGCTCGCAAAGAGCATATATTATATTATCTGAAGGAGTACAATTATTAATAATTGATTCTTAATACTCTGGTAGACCAATGAGAAGGTATATGTCATTATTCTTATTAATATGGTGAAATTATATATATTTGTTTTCTTTGAATACCTTGATGGAATAAATTATTTGATTGATCACCAAAAGTAATTAATAATTTTTACTTGATATACATAAAAATATAAATTCATTTCAATGCTCTATAAGAGCTTGTGTTATGTTATGTGGAAGAACAAAATTACTAATAAGTTATGTTCTATACTATAGTAGATCCAGAAGAAATCTACTAAGAACTAAAGATATTTGATGCAATGATTATCAGATTGAAACCATGGGTAGAAATAATGTTGAATTTCTTTATATAACATTTGTTGGACTTTGCCACAAAATTGTGCAAGTCTTCTCTTATGGATTGTATTATACAAATATAAATTTCATAGAAATTAATATTGTTATTAACCAGAAGTTAGTTTATTCAAAAATCTTTACCCTTTGGCATTAGGGATGAGCATGGGTCGACCCGAACCGGTTTTTTTGAAGAACCGAACCGAACCGGTTTAAATCGATTCGGTTCTTTGAACCGATTTTTTATAAAAATGAAATTGGTTCGGTTCGGTTTAAAACCGGTTCGACCCGAACCGTTTATGAACTGGTTTCAAACCGGTTTCGAACTAGAACCACTTCCGAACCGGTTTTAAGGAAGAATTTTTTTCTTTTTCCAACTTTTTGCACTGTGCCAAAAACCATGTTACAGGATTCAAATGATTAGTAACTTGTGCCAATAATCACCCAATTGGGTTCTAATCAATACCTCTTTTTTTGCTATGCGTTCTAGAAAAATCCAACTTAACAATATGAAAAAATACTGCCAAGCAGGATCCTCATTGTTTTTGGACTGTTCTATCATTTTTCTCTCTAATTGTTCTAACATCCACTGGGTGATACAAATAACATGAAACCCAAAAGAAAGTAAACGAAGCTAGCAGCATCCTGTAGCGAAATAAATGCCACAAACGTGCCTATTTTTCATTGCAATATATAAAAGTTTGATATCTACCCATGTAATTTTCTCTATTTATAATGATAAATTTCTATCTGCACACTGAAGATATTTTTCTGAATACGAAGAATTCCAATCTGTAGGTAAAAATAGTAATGCAAATGTACAACTTGCTTGTGCCAAGACTTTCCAAGGAGTAGCTATTACAGGATCTTGGTAATATAAGTGGCGCACAATGCTTCATGAGGTATGACACCTGTCGCACACCAGAATTTCAGTGTCTTTTGACCGTTTTATCCTCATTCCTCAGCAAATTCAAGGTTCTCGAAATTTTCTTCATCTAATTTGCATCATAAATCACAAGACAAATTGCAGCATCTCAAACCAAGAGCTTTTCATACCTCATTTACTTCAAGTGGCTTCAATATTTTTACAGAACACGTATCATATGAGGCTGCAAAGCTGCTTGCTCGTTTTCATCGTCAGATAAATTGCCCAAGGCATTGGGATGCTCCTAATAGTTACAAATGGCCAAGCGAAAAAAACCAAGAGACTTCACTATAAGTAATTACATGAGATATATTGAATCATGGGAAATGGTAGAAACTCACCCGAAGATGTCTCCGATGCCGCTGGATGAACGTCACTACTCTAACCATGAAGTAATTACATTAGATTAGACCCATGTGTACAGTGTATTCATTAAATGGAATACATATGGGAAAAAAAGTTAGCTTACCTTGAATATGAAGATCTGAGTTCAATCCAATTTGAGATAAATACAACTGGTTCTAATATAGAGACTTAAGAGATGAAAACCCATCCAAACAAGATAGAATGCTTGCAGGATCTTCCAGATTATTACCACTCAAATCAAGGAATTCAATATTTTCCAACCCTGCAAAGTGTAAATGATGGTTACGCAATAACAGAGGTACTTTCATTGTGTGGGGGGAAATGACTTGAGTGCTTAATCGTGGACTTGAGTGCTTACCAAACTTTGTGTGTGAAGTCATGTCCCCAGACCAAAATACATTCTTGTAGAAAGTAAAACTAAAAAAACAGGATATGATGATCTTAATCGTGCTACTTCCCAAAATTAATTTTATGAATCAGACAAAACTAAAAAAACATTATTTGAAAAGAAAATTACGTAAAAGGGTAAATTACCTCAAAATTGAGAGGAGTCAAGTGTCAAAACATATAAATATAAGGACTGTAACCAAATTACCCTAAACTAGGGGAGGTTAATATCATAAATTTCCAAAATATATGATGCAACATAATAACAAGTGTCTGTGGGTATCTATGTATCTCTCTCTTTTTCTTTTTTCTTTTTTTTTTGAAAATAGTATCTATGTATCTCTAAAATGCGTGAAGAGTGAAAACCTCAAACTAGTTAAGGAAAAAAAGAAAAAGAAAAAAAAATAAAAACCTAAACCCTAGAAGCTGCTGCTGCTTCTAGAGTGTTCCCTTCCCTTTTGAAAAGGAACCGTGTAGCATTTCCCTATTCACCTGTCTGTGCAATTTCTTGTGAGTTTTCTCAGTTACTTGTTACTTAATCCAACCACATCTAGAGTGAAGTGCTAGCTTCCCAAACTTTGCAGTGCTACTAGGGAGTGCTTATCCTATGAATCGGATAGCAAGAATTGTCCATATAAATCTTCAACAAAGCAAAATGCCAAAACCAAGGACACAATTAACAAAAAAAATTCTAAAACAAGTCCTCAGATATGATAAAAACTACTTCCCAAAATTTATAAAGAAAAAAACACTAATTAAACAGAAGAAAATGGGGGAAGCAATAAGAAAAAGACCTCCTCAATCGTGTGGAATTTCAACATCTCCGTCAGTAATCTCCTATTGCCATTGACGATGCAGCCAACAGAGACGCAGGTACCAAGGAGCGAGATTGACGCATGTGAAAAGTTAGAATCTATGACAAAATTTAAACAACGACTTAGATAACAATCATAGTGATAGACACCCAAATTAGAAAATAAACCCTAGTTGTTCAGAAATCAAAACTCCCCAAAACAAACGAAAACCTGAATGGAAATAAAACAACTCATCACAATGAACGAATTCATATGACACAATGACAGGGATTAAAGTCGAAGATGAGGGGAGTGGAGAGCTAGAGTAAGTAATGCACACTTGCAATCTCAATGATACATGGTAGAACAACAACCTTACTAGTAAATTTTGAGATTGGCTTCGTGAGTGAAAAAATTAGGGTTCTACTCTTGGGAATTTCATCGAGACTGAGAAATAAAAATTTGGTTCAGGTTTTAACCGGTTATAGATAAATTTAGAATTGGTTCATAATTAATTTATTTTAAAATATTAAAAGTGGTTGTGGTTTATAATTTGGTTTGAAAAAACCGGTTTTTTTTATTCAAATTGGGTCGGTTCTAAAAATGGTTATGGTGCACCGTTTATTATGCACAATCCTACTTGGCATGAGAGATAAGGTCATCCGATGAAAAACATACTTGGCACATTAAGAATTTGGATACATACAATCATTATAGTGCGAATAAAATGACATTGTACATTTGTACGTGTATCTATAGTAAAGCATTACTTATGAAAATTATTCATTTAACTTTAGCCTTATTCGTATGAAAAATTTGTGTATATTTTATTTCTTTTGACATCTTGATTGACAAAATATTTGATTGATGAAGAAAAATGTTTATAATTTAAACTTGACATTTCACATGTATTTGTTTTATCATTTCTTTATTAATTTGTCATAGTTTTAGTAAATTACATATTATATTATTTTTATTTATTTATTTTAATTGAATAAAGATAATATTATCTATTAAGGAAAATTAGTATATATGATGATACGATTTTCTTTGAAGGCTTTAAAATAGCTAGTTATCTAGACAGATAAATCTCGTACAAAATATTAATATTTTGTATACTATTAAGTAGAAAAAAATTATTGTTTGAAATTGATATGTGTCATATTAAAAAATATTGATAAAATTATTATCTTATGTATACTAGAAGTTTGCCAAGTTATTATAAATTAGAAATTTACTAGACCAAATAATTTTATTATTCGATAAGTGATTGAGTAGGATATCTATTGAAGAATTAGGAGATTCTTTATCATTGGATATTTTCATGTGTTAAATGGTCTCAATGCATATTGGTTATAAGGTATAACAAACTAAAAATATCGTTGAATTTTTAGAATTTCTAAAATATATTGAATATGATATTTATGCACAATATCATTGACCTTGTAGGCGAGTATGGTTTTCTATTTTTTAATTGATACTTTTACTCGATGGTCACTGTTGGGTGGTTTGCTGATGGTGGAAAAATATAAGTTCTGATGGGGGACGTTCCTCTGTTCTATATTGGTGATAGAACACAAATTCGTTCCCTTACTTCCAACCCAAGTGCGCAAGTGCACTCATCAAGTAATAATGGGTGTATTAAGGCCCAGATTATCGTTCCCACGAGGATAGAACTCTAAATATTGTCTTATACTATTTTATAAAGATTTAAAATGAAAAGAAAAGTTAGTGAATGAACTGTCTGGTCAAACGTTCCCTACTGTCTTGACAACGTTCCTTAGGAACAGTAAGTTCAGTCTGATGGCAAACAAGTGCTCGCTGCGTTATATATGTGATCCTTCCTGTTTTGAAGAAGGTGAGATAATAATCATTGGAGATTTGGTAGATACAAGATTAAATAAAGTAAAAATAATAAAACAGTAATAACTATAATTAAGAGACAACAAGTGGATGGTTTTAAAAACAGTTTAAGAGAAGGAACGAATTCACTGCTCCATTCTTAAATAGTTATTTCCTCTGCTCAAGACTTGGCACTTTTTGGCTTTGTCGTGGATTAGATGACTCACAAGTTTTCATATTCCTATGGCTCCCTTGACTCCAACAGGTACTCAGTACAGAACCTTAAAGTGGACGAAGCGGCCCTTTATCCCTAAGGTGACCAATAGTGTTTTTTCCATGACATTACCTGCCCCCAATGGCTAAGCTGTCTGAAATCCCTTCCTTATGGAAGTTCCTTTCTCAGTATGTGTTCAATTTTCATTGATACACAATGAATATAGCTTACTTAGCCAAAGAAATACAAAAAGCTTCAGTCAAGAGTTTCGAAAATAATTCTTTAAGAGTGTTGCAGTTTATTCGTTCCACAGATAGTTCAGCCCATGGCTGATATTTTAAACATAATTATTCTAAAATGATGTTCCATAGACCTGAGATTCAGCTCAGAGATAACAAATGGAACGAAAAGAAGAAACACTTATATTAAATTGAAAGACAGCTTACAACGAAACATAAAAATGAAGAGGGTGGTTTAATGCTCGTGAGGAGTCTTAGGGGATGATACAGAACAGAGAAGAAGGGTTGTCACTTAACTATAGCTACAACTATATAAAACTAAAATACTAACTACTACTAGGTGATCTCTTCTTTTAGGACTTCAATCCCTCCAGAATTCGATGATGTTTTTGTATTTGGGACGTCCTATTTATAGGAAGAAGAGGAATGACAGTCTTGTAAATTCTTTGGCGTGAGTTTCTTGAATGAAGGGATGGGGTGGTGGCAACAGTGTTTAGAAGCTTTGCAAATTGCTTGATGAGACAGTATTTGTTGATGATTAGCCGTTTTGTGCAGTCCCCCATGCCTTGCTTTCTTCTTGGCCAATGAGAACTCTTGATTCTCTGTTCTTCACGTTTCCTGGTGCTTAAGTGGTGCACCGCCTATGCTTTTAGAAGACTTCGTTTTCACGTTTCCTGCAAAAGGGACAGAGGCATTAAATGAGTGGAGCTGGTGCATTAAATACTTCTCAGTCCGTTCTCCTTTTAATATATTTTAAAGGAATACATCACCATACGTTCTCCCACTGTGTTTTTGTCACAAATGTGTAAAACAAGTGATTTTCATGCTAAAGTTGCTCATCAGATGAGGGAACGTAAGATATTTTGCCATAAAAATGGGCTTAGATGGGAACAAATTTACGTCCCATCAGTCACATATTTATTTACTTTCAACTAAAAATTTTGCTAAAAATTCTTGCTAAAATAATAAATTAAGATCAAGTTCGGTAGTCATTCCATCAAAATAGCTCATCTTGATAAAATATATAAATTTATTTCAAAAGTATTTTATGATTATTACATATCAATAGAAATTAGTATTGAACATTTTAATGCATATATTTATTCTCAAATAGTTAAGTTGAAATTTTTATTAATTGTTTAAAATTTATTTATAGACTATGCTTACGAGATCAAAAACTACATCGAAATATGCTATAACACATATTGCATCTTTGGCTTGTACATGACTATTTGCGTATCACAAGTTCACACCTTTATAATTTTGTGTTTGGTCAACAACCTAAAGTATATCTTAGAAATTTTGGTTATGTTATAACTTATTACACCATCTCAAGGAATTTAGCTGTGTCTACAAAGTCATCTTAGAATATGTGTTGGTATTGATTCCCCACTGATTAATATTTTCCTCGTTATTAGGGGAAGAAAAAGATAAAGGGACAAAAACACAATAAAGAATATGTTGGAACATACCAACATTGGCCCTTCTAGATATACACACAAATCAAAGTGAACTTGAAGTTCCAAGAATAATTCATTTGTTGAATGTTGCAAATCAATTGTTATACAATTTTTGTGTGATTAATTGTCCCAGAAGGATTTGTTATGAGTATGATAACTATGGTATAGGTATGTTGCTACCTTTTATTGGAATACCCTTTTTGAAATATCTATCTGTTTATAAAATTTTCGTATGTATTGATGACTAGTGTAATTTGTTTATTTTCAAGATAAAATCTTTGAGCGGAGGAATGAACGTGACATGGTGATTGAAAATAACGCATCTATCGGCCAATCTGATAATGAATTATTCCTCCAGACTGTTAGGGGTATGAACAAACAGGGTCGCATTTTTGGTTTAGGTGCAGAGGCTAGTAAATACAAGGCTTCGGAGAAGTCTGCTTGTTCGTCTCAAGGAGTCTCTGCAAATGAGTATAATCGTATGAGAGAGATAGTGACAACCATATCCACCCAAAATCAAGAATTGCAGACAGAGATGGTTGTTATGAAAGAGCAGCTGAAGATTTTGATTGCTTATGTCTCTATGCCCACTCTACACCTCGTGAGAACATAATGAGGTTCGAGTTGGTGATGATTCGAAAGATGATGTCAATGATTCTGGGTTACACGAAGATAATTGATAAATATTTTATGATCTTTTAATACATTTTGTGAAGAATACTTATTAGTTGATATTGTAGTTTGATATATTTATTATTTTTGATTTTATGATACTTTTTATCATTAAGACTTTTTAGCTATTTGATTATGACTATGATGGCTTGTATGGTTATAATTATTATAAGTTTCAAACCATCTTTGATTGATTATATGACTTTGATGATTTATATTATGACAATTATCAGGTATAAATTTTGTTAAAAAAAATTCAAAATATTTTATTGAATGTATTTTGAAAGTAGGGATGTAATTAGGGACGAAACAATTTCATCCCTAATATTTTGAAAGTAGGGATAAAATTAGGGACGGACAAAATTCGTCCCAAATAGGGACGAACAAAATTAGGGACGAACAAAATCATTCCCTAATTCTCTCCCTCTTAGGGACATATTCTTACCTTTTACGACTCATAATTGTTGACAACATTAGGGACGAAAAACACATGTTATAGATGGATTTTATTCTGTCCCAATCTCCCTATTTAGTTCCATCCAAAAACATTAGGTAGGAGCGATTCAGGGATGAAAGTTATTCTGTCTCAAATTCCGTCCCTAATAGGGGCGAACACAATTCTTCCCTAGTTCTGTCCCTATTAGGGATGATTCTTACCTTTTACAACTCATAATTGTTGACAACATTAGGGACGAAAAACACATGTTAGAGACGGATTTTATTCCGTCCCTATTAAGGACAGAACTTTAGTTCCGTCCCAAAACATTAGCTAGAAGCGATTCAGGGACGAAAATTGTTCCGTCTCAAATTCCGTCCCTAAATAATTTAGGGATGAATTTATGGCTTTTGGGAATGGAACTTGTCTATCCTTAATACCAGTTTTTTTAGTAGTGATCTTCTATTTTCTCCTTTTATTTCATATCTTCTCTCTTAGTTTCATAACAAGTCTTTATTTTCTTTCTTAGTTTCATAACATTTCCAAATTTATTCTTATTTATTGCATTCGGGTATGTGATAGTGACTTACGTAACATTGTAAGATACTTTTGGACCTCAAGTTTTTTCTTAATGCTTACTAGGACGCTGCTTTGCATTAACAATTTATATAAAGAAAACAAATTGTTAATTTAAATTCGAGTTATAATAAAGAATTAATAATGAAGGATATCCGGAATGAATGTTATAGCAAGAGTCAATTCTTAAAACAATTAGATAAGAGTAGCATGGAAGACTAGGTTACCTTCTCCTTATGAAAATCACATAATTTTGATTTAAATATTGGGCTTCTTTATTGATAAGTAGTTTACAATTTTATCATAAAATATTTGTTGATGTTAATAGTTTGTCGTGTCATTAAAATGGATAAAGTTTACCCTCGTTCATTTTGTTTAAAAATAAAATAAAATACGGAAGATTGGAAAACTTAGATCAATATTTTTTTAAAGTTTGATTTTATGATGTTATGCAAATTATCAACACTCTTAATGCTAGCCTAAATCTAATGGCTTCCGGGGCTTTGCCCCTTCCACTTTATTAAAAATAAAATATAAAAATCTAATGGCTTCTACTAGATACGTAAATTTTCTCAACTCATCATTAAGGATAAGGTTCTTTTGGTAAGTCATCTTTAAGGATAAATTTAGTTGAGAATGAAGGGGTTGTTTGATTTAGGTGATTTTTTTTTTTACTAGGAAAATATAATTAATAGAGATCTGCAGGGAAAGTGAGTTAGATAAGAAAGTTATAAAAAAATTATTTGGTTAAGCAAAATTTTACCAAGAAAATTGAAGAAAATTTTTGAATGTGTGTTTGGTTGAAGATAAAATATTGATAGGAAAACTTAATCAAATTACAAAATTATCCTTTTAAAAATAACCTTGTAGGACCAATTGGTTTCAGGCAAAAATTGAGGGGTAATTGTGTCACTGTATAAGACCACTTTATTAACTTCTCCGATTTTCAGACAAATACCACCTTCCAATTTGCTCTCTGGAACAGTGATTTTTTGCTTTTTAACATGCAAAACACGACAACTAGGCAACCGACATTGATGGATAAAATTAATAAGATCGGTGAACCAAACGTGGACAATTGAGTATGCAGGAATCACTTTGTTGGGAAACAAACCAAAACTCCTCAACCAAACACCCCTCGAAAGGTATTCCAAGAAGATTTTCAAATAAAGTTGAGGAAGATTATATTTATAAAATATTTATATTTATAATTTTTTTATAATCATATCTTAATTGTTAGTTTTAGTCAATCAACGGTTATTATTTATTGCGAATTAATAATTAATTAATGAATTTAATATACGAAAATAATAATTGTTAATTAAAAAAAATAACAATTAAAATATGACTGTAAGAAATTTTAAACGAAAATAAGTTATAAATATAATATTCCTCATAAAAGTTAATGTATATTTTATAATCAGTACTCAAAGTTTATCTTCATCTAATAAATCATCATGAATCTTAAGATAGAGATATTAGAAGAAGGTTTCGTTTTTTTTCTTGTTAATGTAGATAACTTATTTACATTGAGTCTAAAATGTCGTTATTTTGAGACAAAAATCAAAGTATTTTTGTAATTATAATTTATTTCAGGGTTATAATAGTATTTTTATTGTATTTTTTTAATTTTTCAATGGAAAATAACGTCATTTTGAGAGCAAATGTAGATAACTTATCTATTGTAGAAATATTAAAGTCTAGAAGAATAATTAAAAAAGGTTATCAAGATAGAAATCTAACTTTTCAAACAAACATGCGCGAGATTAAGTGTAATAAAACTTAGGGTTAATCTTTTCTCATTTTACATGAGAAAATTTTCTCATGTTACACATACATTAAAATGTGGGTCCCATTTTTATTTTTTTGTCTTTTTACTTTTTTTATAGAACCCACTTATGTATTGAATATGTAGCATAAAAAAATTTTCTCATAAAATTTAATCCCCTAAAACTTGTGGAGGAAATTGTAATCGCTTCTAATATCAATTGAATTACGGAGTAATTTTTAAAAAGGCACACTGAAATCAAAGGTTAAATACATTTCCCTGTACACATATTTTTTCCCTTCTGAACTAACAACGTTCCCATAACTTACCGTTCAGGCAGACAGCGTTACTGTTCTAATCAGAGGATTGTTCGAGAAAGAAAAAAAAAAGGTTGGCAGTGATGGTGGTGTTGTCGGACGTAAAGGACGAGGATGAATTCGACGAAGAACCCGGTGAGGTTATCGAATCGGCACCGCCACAAAAGGTTGGCGAAGAGAGGCAACTCAGTAACTCGGGTCTCAAGAAGAAGCTGATCAAGCGCGGACTCGGATGGGAAACCCCTGACTTCAACGACCAAGTAACTGGTTAGTCATCATCACTCAAAAATCTTAAAATCTCTTTATGCAAGTAACTACTAAACAATGCTCAATATTCAATACAGTTCACTATGTTGGGACTTTACTTGATGGAACAAAGTTTGATTCCACTAGGGATACAAATCAACCTATGATATTTACTCTTGGTCAAGGTGAGAACTGAGAACAACATTTTGTTGGCATTTTTTTTTAATGTAATTTCAATATCGAAAAACGATAGTGTCATTTTTAACGAAATCACATCATTTTGTTGTGTTTTTGGTATTTTTTTACTGTTTTTTTTTTATATAAAACTAGGAAAAAAAGAATGTGGAGGAGAGAGAATGCAAAAACACAACAAAATAATGTAGTTTCATTAAAAATGACACAAAATTGTGTATTTTAAAATGACAAACATTTTTTCCCTTCAATATATGTTTTTATGTGGGTGTGACTTAGATTTGTTTATTTGTTGATGGGGTTGATAGGTCAAGTGGTTGCTGGGTTGGATCATGGGGTTATAACCATGAAGAAGGGAGAGGTAGCATTGTTCACATTGCCTGATGATTCTAGAGGCATTTTGCAGTTTGAGGTGGAACTCATTTCGTGGATCAAAGTGGTGGATGTTTGCAAAGATGGTGGAATTCTCAAGAAAATTATGGAGAAAGGGAGCGGGAATGAGCGGCCTGGTGATTTAGATGAAGTCCTTGGTATTCTAATAGCTGCTTATACATATTTTTTGCTTCCCATCAGTTGAACATATTAATCAGTTGAGAGTTATATATCCATTTCAGTTTTCTGTTGCTGTGTCTCTTTTGGCCTGTTTTGGAAATGAAGAATGTGTCAGCTGATTAGCTTTGTCGTTCTTTGGTTGCTATTGCAGTGAAGTATCAGGTGGTGCTAGATGATGGCACTGTTGTAGCAGAAACACCGGAAGGAGGAGTTGAATTTCATGTGAAGGATGGTATTGTTGTTGAGTTGTGCTCTTACTTTATTTCAATAGACAGGGAATGTAATTTCATTTTTCATCTCACAGCCTGTCTGACCAATTATTGTACTGGTTGAAGGTTATCTTTTTCCTAGATTGCCGAAAGTTATCATGACCATGACAAGGGGAGAGAAGGCTAAATTAATTGTTCAACCTCAGTGTATGTCTTTTGTTCTTCTATTCAACCTATAGTATCTGTATTTTCGGTCTTTCCGGCAGCCAAATGAAAGGCTTATTATATTTCCATATTTAGTTTTTTTTATGAAAAGATTCATGAAACTTCCTTCTCAAAATATGACTTTGACTGAAATAAAATTGGTATAACCATCTTCATAGTCCATTGAAATGTTTCTTC
This sequence comes from Gastrolobium bilobum, assembly GCF_033153095.1. Taxonomy (NCBI): domain Eukaryota; kingdom Viridiplantae; phylum Streptophyta; class Magnoliopsida; order Fabales; family Fabaceae; genus Gastrolobium; species Gastrolobium bilobum. The sequence continues at coordinate 40,565 of NW_026895111.1, read as the reverse complement.
TTTCTTCTAGTCAGTTTCTGTTTTCCTAGCACCTAGGTTACTACTATACCATAATAGACATTGAAAAATTGATCAATCTATGGAACTGCAAATATTAATATTTGTGCATCAATTGCGAAATCCAATTGAAAGTCAAGCCTGCTTTTGGCATAACTCCGTAAAATTGGGTACATAGCCATTTATTTCTTTCAAACTCTTCTTGGTTATAAGTTATTCTATATCTTGATACCAGCCTAAATTTCACTGTACTTCCCTAGCTTCAGGGATCTTGTGGACCAATATCTCAAATAATTAGTTTGGAATTGTATTTCATATGGTGACTACAGATGCCTTTGGGGAGATGGGGAGAGAAGCTGGCAGTGGGCTGCATTCAATTCCTCCCAATTCAGTGCTGCATGTTAATATTGAATTGGTGTCCTTCAAACCTGTCATAAATGTTACTGGTGACTCCATGGTGCTTAAGAAGATTTTGAAAGAAGGGGAGGGTGCTTCCACAGCCGATGAGGGTGCAAATGTTACTGGTAAGTAAATGACACTCATTTTATTATTTAAGAACAACTAGTTCAACCATTTGGGTTGGAGGGTTCTTATTGATGCAGTTGATTTCAATCAGAATGGATCTAGAATTAGAAGGATTATCTATCATATGATGTCATAGGAAATTTGAAATCTCTAGCTGTCCTCTGATGTTTCATTATTAACAATTTTCTTTGACTCAAGGATTATTAAATATTTGCAGGCTCTTGATGTGACTGTGTTAGGAAACCACATATTACCAAGATTTATATTAGGCAAGAGTGCAGTTAGGCAACCAAGGAGAATTGAATGATTAATGTAACATAAATTGAGTGATTTGTATAATATTTCGAGTAAGGTAATCAATTGGAATCATGAGGGGAATTTGATTTGTATGACTTTAAGAAAGGAGATGGGGAGAAGATAAAGGGTAACCTGATGCTATGAAGTCCTGTTATGCTCTAGGTCTAAGGAATGGTCAGACCTATTGTGTGGTTCTATAGTTGGTAGTCTTACTTGCACAAGGATAATTACATAATTCGAATCGATGACCTCTGTGTCATATGGCGACAACTTCTACCGTTGTACCAAGGCTATTCAACATTGTAGACTCAAATCATTTGCAAAGCGGGTTAATGAAAAGATTAGTCCTGGGTTTTATAGGCCATTTGGGATCCTTGATAGTGGCCAGGTTGCTTGTAAATTGAACTAACCTGCTGAGCAGCCGTCTGCACCCTGTATTCCATGTCTCACTTCTTAAGAAATATTTTTTTGTGCCTGTGAGAGTCATTACCCACTTTTTTCTTTCATTCTTCTTTTTTATCTTTTTTATTTTCTCAACCAGTTCTTCAGAAATCCATTGAATTCAACAAGGCTAGAAAATTACAATGGAAAAGGCAAAAGCAAAAGATAACTTCAGAGCAAATTAGAGAGTGCTCTGAGTCTCTCCCAAGTCCCAAATTCCAGCCTATCACATTTTACTCTCCAACGACTATTTATCCCCCTCCATAACAAACTTCCCTTCTAACAACCTAGAGAAATATTCTCCTAACTAATCATTTGGCTGACTCAGCAAGTGCCACAGATCCACTGCATTTGGGTGTAGAATATACTCGTAGGCCTGGGGCTGTATCACACTCCCTACGCCATATTCTCCATTCCCAGGGCTCAAATCAGAGCCCTTTTGTTAAGGGGAACAAACTCTTTACGGCTTGAATTAATGATTGTTGGTTCATTACTTGCTTTCCTATATGATGAATAGTAACTCTAGGTGCAACCTGTAGAGGTACTGGATTACAGAATCACGCTCGAGGGTCTCACTGAAGTCCTAACTGGGAATCGTCTAAAATACTGCTAGAGTTTCCTATGTTTCACCTTGAGGACCAAGTGAAGGTCCACTAAAGCACAATCACATGTTCCCAGGGCTCAAACCGGAGCCCTTTTGTTAAGGGGAACAAACTCTTTACGGCTTGAATTAATGATTGTTGGTCCATTACTTGCTTTCCTATATGATGAATAGTAACTCTAGGTGCAACCTGTAGAGGTACTGGATTACAGAATCAGGCTCGAGGGTCTCACTGAAGTCCTAACTGGGAATCATCTAAAATACTGCTAGAGTTTCCTATGTCTCACCTTGAGGACCAAGTGAAGGTCCACTAAAGCACAATCACATGCATATAAAAAAGAGGATGAAATGACTATTGTAGTGGTCAATGGACAATAAAGATTGCACATGTAACTTTTATGTAGCATTTTTCTAGAATGGTTTGCTGGGAAAACACTCAATGAAAGTAAAACAAGGAACCTAATTTTACTAATTGTTTTGGTTAAAATTGCTATGGCAGTCAGGTACACAGCTATGCTGGAAGATGGCACTGTATTTGAGAAAAGAGGAATTGATGAAACGCAACCCTTGAAATTCATAACTGATGAGGGTAAGTTTATTCTTATTATATCTTAACTACACTATTTTGCATACTCCCCCCCCCCCCCCTTTTCTTGTGATGGTCATTGAGTGTAAATGATATCTACAAAGTAATGATACTAATGTTTTTATTTTGCTGTCTGTAGAACAAGTGATTACTGGTCTAGACCGAGCAGTGGAAACAATGAAGAAGGGTGAGAGGGCCATAATTAACATACACCCTGATTATGCATTTGGAAATGTTGAAGTGAGGCGAGATTTTGCTATTGTGCCACCAGGCTCAAATGTAGTTTATGACATTGAGATGATGGATTTTATTAAGGTAAATGAAAAAGGAAAAAAAAACACTCGGCTTTGGTCCATTGAGGAGTTGAATATATATCTTTTTTTTTTAAAGACTGATGGAAATACTAGAGAATGGAGAAAAACAAAGTGGCTTGCAGTATCGTTTAGTTTCTCTTGCAATGAGGTGTATAGTTTGTTGTTAGGTACATATTTGTATCTGGCAAAATTAGTGCTTTTAATACTTTTAACTTATATTTGTTGAAAGGAGAAAGCACCATGGGAATTGAATAGTAATGAGAAAATTGAGGTTGCTGGGAGGAAGAAAGAAGAAGGAAATTTATTATTTAAAGGGGGCAAGTATCAGCGAGCAGGGAAGAAGTATGAGAAGGTAAATCCTTGACTTGCTGTGGCTTTGGTTTTTCAAGTTCATCAAGATTCTTTCATTCATACCAAATCCGTGATACCTTGTTCACTCTCAGGCTGCTGATTTTGTTGGTGAAGATGGATCCTTCGGGGATAATGAGCAAAAGCTAGCTAAGGGACTGAGAGTGTCATGCTGGTTGAATGGTGCAGCTTGTAGCCTTAAACTTAATGACTTTCCTGGAGCAATCAAGCTATGTTCACAGGTGAATAGCCAATCAACTCTTGCATAAGATTTGAAGCAGCCAATTCTGTGAGCAGATTGGCTAATGGGAGAGAACAAAATTTGGGTGGGAGTATAGGTTACAAGTTGTATGCTTTAGGTAAAACTAGTTGGGAGGTAAAGGAAAATAAACTCGTTCTCATGAGATTCCTGGTCTGCTATTTAGGAGACGAGTTATTTGAATTTTGAGTTGATTTACTTGGAGTTACTATCTAGTTTGTAATAGTCGGATAGAAACCCTTTCAAATATTGCAGAAAACTGGGAATTATCTCAGATTACAGAGATGAAATAAGAAAGAAACAGAAATGGAGCATTACGGTAACTAGGCTAAGTCTTTGAAGGGCTAGCTTCCTCCCAAGTTCCACTCTTCCAACTGAATTCTTGCTTTACTTTCCTCTTCCCCTCTCTTTTGCATTTAACACTTGCAAACTTCACTCAAACCTCACTCTTCCTCTCCCCTGCTGCTGGGTGTCTAGGCATTACAAGAAAATCCCCTATGCATATTCCCTTTTTCCTCATCTCTCTTGCTCATGTGGGTCATCAATCCACTACCTTTATCTTAATTCTCCTCACGTAGGTTATCTACTTCAGTCCTATTCAGCTAAGTTGTTTCATGAGCTGATGGTGCATAAATGGCTAGAAATGTACTAGGGGTGAGGCGGGCTTCAACGCTGGTTGTGTTGAGATTGTTCTTTCCATATTGTAACCAATCTTTTAGCATTATTGCCTGCGAATGTCGCTTTTATGTTTCGATTCTGAAAAGGAAATACATGTGTTCTTAATTTCTAGTTGAATAATAGCAATGCTTAAACTATATGAGCTTTGAAAACTATTACATAAAGAAGTGGAATTTTTTTCACAATATTGGAAGCTTCATGTAGACTGATGCATGCCTGACTGCAAACAAGGAAATGAATGAATTAATATCATCTCATCATTCAAATTATAGCATGGAGGCCAGAGTTACAAGAAAAGTTCTCATATCACTTTTTCTTGCTCTTTTCATCAGGTGCTTGATATTGAGTTTTACAATGTGAAAGCTTTGTACAGACGAGCGCAAGCATATATAGAGACTGGAGACTATCTTTTGGCAGATGTAGACGTCAAGAAAGCTCTTGAGGTGGATCCACAAAACAGGTACTTAAAAGGGTTGTTTCTCCAAAGAAAATTACTACTGGATTAAAATGGAAGTTTCTCATTGTGGGAACATGGTTTTTCATTTCCCAGGGAGGTAAAGGTAATTAAGAAGAAATTGAAGCAACTTCAAGCTGACAGTGACAAAAAAGATGCTAAGCTGTATGAAAATATATTTGCACATAAAATAAAGGACTCGCCTGTGGCAACAAAGGTGATTAGTGTTTAAACTTAATAACTCTTTTTTGTTTGTGTATTTGAAATCAGGAATTTGTCTTGCCTTAATTCCCCCCACACACTGAATCTTTTGGAGGAAAATTGAGTACATGCAGGGTAGAAATAATCGGCATATACTTCTTTAGAAAAAGAAAAGCTAGAAAACTGGACTTTGCTAGTTTAGACTGATGCCTTGACGAGCAATGGATTATGAAACATTTCGACACTTCCTATGTTGTCACTTTAGGATTTGTATATCATTTATTGTCCTTCTTTTCATTTTGTTGTTCTTAATCTCAGTTGATTGTCTTTATGAATACCCAATTTTCTTGCTTCTACATAAACTGTATTTGCGACTAAAGCTCTTACTGTTCTCAAGCAGAGACTGAAGGTTGAGAAAGAAGAGGATGAGAGGAAAAATGAAGAGGCCGTGAGAATGGAAATGGACCAAATTGCTGATAGCGCAGCCCCTTCTGATGGTGGTTTAACTGTTGATTCTTGTTGAACCTGTATAGTGTACTTTATATTATAAAGCTTCTATTAAAAATGAGAAAGATTATATTTACAATTTATTTTCGTTTATAACCTCTTACAATCAAATCTTAATCGTTGATTTTCGTCAATCAGATGGTTATAATTTATTGAGAATTAATAATTAATTAATAAATATGATCCTATAAATTATAATCGTAAGATTGACGGAAATCAACAGTTAAAATTTATTGTAAGAGGTTGTAAACGAAAATAAATTGTAAATATAACTTCTCTCATTAAAATATAATATGAAGTAGTAAATGGTAGATGTAAATTCAAATTCGGATGAAAGTTTACATGCTCACATAGCAAACATTTATGGGTATCTTGACCAACTCGTAATATTGCTGTATTTTGGATGAACGAATATACACACTAAATTCGCACTGCATTACTTGTTTAAGTTTTTATATTGGACGTGTTGAGATATATAGTTTCACATTAGTTGTATATGCAACTAATGTGGAGTTTATAAGACTTTGGGCACTTTCACTCTTTGAGCTAGCTTTTGGTGTGGTGCATTCTAAGATTCTTTACATGATATCACGACGAATTAATCTCAATGCTGTCTATATATGAGGCAGGACTTATATTGCTCCACATTTTAATAGCATTTTTGCTCTTTGTATTTATTACGTGGACAGTGATGGTCTCACATTTATGTGAGCTGAGTAAGCAATTTGAACTGTTTAAGAAAAAAATAAAAAATCATGGGTTCATCATACGTCATTTGAACAAGCAATGTGATTCAGCTGTAACATATTCTTGTTGATAATTTCACTTACAATCCAACGATCCTAATCCTAAATCCCTCAAAAAAATAAAAACATTCTCGCAAGAAAATTAATAAAAATCAATTTGACAAACCCAATTTCTCTCCCCACACCCCAATTTCTAATAAAAAATAGAAAAATAAAACATGGAGAACCAAGTCCAATACAACCTTTTGAAACATTTCTTGTTTTCTAATTTTTTTCTCTCTTCTCCAAAGACACACAAAATCACAAGTGACCTTTTACTGCAGATCCGATTACAAAAACTAATTATTGGCTGAGGAAGATGTTGTCGAGATTGAATATCCTCTTGAATAATCTATATGCGAGATCCGGTAACATTGCAATTTGGATAATTAAATCATGACTTAAGAGTTTGATGATTAGAGAAAATTGAACAGCTTCTACAAAAATTAAAATCAGTTCGATTTCAAAAATTGTTGGTAACCAAACCGCTTTTGCCATATTAGAACTGAACCATTTACAAAGATTAAAAAACTGTCCTTACAAGATTAAAAATGGTTTTTCCCATTAGAACTGAACCATTTATATATATATATATATATATAGAATATGGAAATCCAGGCATTTTTTCCATCCTTCCTCCACAAGTCTTTGAAGGAATGACAATCTTTTCTAAAAAATTCGACAATCTAGCAGATCCTTTTCCAATAGATCTGCATTTTTTCTCAAAGTTCTCTCTGGCATGGATATTTTCATGGCAGTACAATTACGACGAGAAAACAGGCATCAGACTACCATTACTCAGGAGACAAGCTTTTGTTAAATGGTGGATAGAATTTGATGCTTCAAGAGCTTACCCAGAAAATGTCAAGCTCTGGTTTAAACTAAATTATCACTTTCAAATCATCCCTAGCCCTCTGGTATCAGAGCCTGATGGGGAAGTAGGAATATATGGATAGATCTAAATTATCTGACAATCTGTTGTTTATTTACGTTAAAATCTTAATCTAATGCTCAGTTGATAAAAGTTAATTTACATCTATCTCTGTATTACTATGGATCCAAATGATGGTTCAGATATCTGGGAAATACATCTGTTTTATTATCATGTTTAAATCTTTCTCTTCTAAGCTCTCTTTCAAATCATCTCAGCCATCTTCTTCTTCCATCCATAAAGATCAAGTTAAAAATCATACAAAAAATATTTTTAAAGAAGAAATCTCCTTTGAAGATATCAATCAAGATCTGGATAACTGGGAAATTCCCAGAATTCCAACTAATGAACTATACAAACCCGAAGGAAACTTCTTTCGGAAATCTGACTATATCATCAGAACAGTTGAAAGAAATATCCCTTTAAATAAGGAATTTGAAGAATTTCAACTACTTTCAAAATCGTCTATACAAACTCATAAACAAAGTTATAACTATCTGCACATCGGATGTGTCCAAGTGGCTATTAAACCTCTTGGAATTGAAGGTCTAAATGCTTCTGTTCTTCTATGCCTTCGTGATACAAGGCATAACAAATTTACAGATTCTATACTTGGAACTGTTGAAACAAGCCTAAGCAATGGACCAATCTTTTTCAATTGTTATCCTGATCGTATGGTTAGTCTTCAAGATAAAAATATCTTGGATGTCTTAACTTTGAACATTGAGACAAGTGGTCTGGACATGAAATCCGGATCTATTCCAGCAGCTTTGCTTTTTAGGATTCAATATAAAGTATTGAATTCTTCCATCTCTAGGGTTCTTAAACCCAAGAAAACTGGGGAAACTACTTTGTTCCTTACTGACATGTCTAGAGCAAATGTCACTGTTCCCAAAACCATCCGTTGGACTGACATAGTCCTACCAGATAAATGGAGGCTTGAGAAGGCAACACCTGCTCAACCTAGAGATACTCCAAACTTTAGAGAAATCAAGCAGTTCCCAAGTGGTGCTGTTGAAATAATCTTCGATAGAAGAAACTCTTTCAGTTCTGCAAGTTCTTCCAGGTCTGTTCAAACTCAAGATTTTCGTTCTGAAGATTTTCAATCTGCTCTTTCAAGGAGATCTTTCTCTCTACAATCTCTGAACCTAGTAGGTTCAATCTCCATCTCCAAGGTTTGGACACTTCTTCTTCTATTCCTAAACCTTCATATACCCAAAAAGAAGAAGAAAATGAACAAAGTATCATCCAATCCCCAAAATCTATTCAATCTCCAACCTATTCCTCTATGCATAATTCTTATGATGTTATATAAGTTCATTATAGATAAGGAAACCCTTAGGAAAGACTTTAATTCTGAGGAACGGTCTCCTCAAAAAGAATGGTTCTTCCAAAATTATAAGGGAATTAAAAGACAACTAATTCAAGAAGAATTTTATAACTTTCTTGACAAGGTAGAGTTAAATATTCCTTTCTTTGATTGGTTTCAAGCTTATTCTGTCCAACAGGACATTGATTATCCATTCAAGACTCCTCAATCTGCTAATGTCATCACTGATTGGCACCTGAAAGAAGGAGAGATTATCAAGTCTGAATTTCCTCCCACAACTTCTTTCTATCTCCCAAAAGTTTGTGATAACAAAAGTAGGTCTGTTCTTGCTTCACCTTTTAAATTAAAAGATGAAAATGAACAAGTCTCTCCAATGGATTTTAAAAATCTTATTGAGCAATCTAATTACACCAACAAATATCTTCAAGTTTTGGGTGAAAAACTTATCAAAACTATTGAACCTTCATCCTCTGCATCTTCTTCTAAAAACTTAGAAAAACCTTTGTTCAAACCTTTCAAAATGAATGATCAACTTAGAAAAGAGTTTGCAAAGTTAAAACCTGCTCAATCTCAGTCTCAGGATGAATTTCTTAAAAAAATTGATGAGAAGTTAAGTACATTAACCATTCCTGATACCCCACAACATTCTGATCAAGAGACTCAACAGTCTCATAAACATAACACTCGGTCAAAAACTATCAATACTCTGAATCATTATGATGAATCTCCTGAGTCAGATAACAAATCTGAAATTAAAATTAATCCTATAACTGGTATTAATAATTGGAGAAACCCTTCCAAACTTTATTACCAAAAAGCAACTGCTCCTGATCTTCTACTTGAAGAAAAGAATACAAGTTTCAAAAGTTTTAATGGTAACAACGTCTATGAATGGAACATAGATGGTCAATCAGAGTATAACATACTCAATATAATGCACCATATGACTATGGTTGCAACTGCCTATCAAACTTCTCATAATTGTTCTGAAGCAATTATAGTCAATATTATTGTCTCTGGCTTCTCTGGTCAACTCAAAGGTTGGTGGGATAATTATCTTTCTGAAGATGAAAAAAATTCTGTTCTTAATGCCATTAAAGTTGATCCTGATGGCATTCCTATAGTCTCTGATGGAAAAACTATTCCAGATGCTGTTAATCAATTAATCTTCACCATTATCCAACATTTCATTGGTGATCCATCCTTATGGAAAGATCGTTCTGCTGAACTCCTATCCAATCTTAAATGTAGAACCTTAGGTGACTTTCGCTGGTATAAAGATACCTTCCTAACTAGGGTTTACACTCGAGATGATAGTCAACAACCTTTCTGGAAAGAAAAATTCTTAGCTGGTCTTCCAAAATCTTTAGGAGACAAAGTTAGGGATAAAATCCGTCATCAATCTCTAACTGGAGATATCCCTTATGAGCAATTAAGTTATGGACAATTAGTTGCTTATATCCAAAAGGTAGCTTTAAAAATCTGTCAAGATGATAAAATCCAACGTCAACTTGCAAAAGAAAAAACTCAAAATCGTAAAGATCTAGGATCATTTTGTGAACAATTTGGTCTGCCTTGTACTACAAAACCTAAAAAACATAAAAAACAGGAACAAAAACAGGTTAAAACTTTTAGGAATTTTCGTAAGAAACCCAATTACAATAAAAGGTTTAAAAATGAAAATCCTAAGCCAAATACTGAAACAAATAAATCACAAAATACATCCAAACCAATTAAGCCAACTATTTGCTACAGCTGTGGTAAACCTGGACATATTAGTAAATATTGTAGGCTTAAGAAAAAACTAAATAACCTAAACCTTGATCCTTCTATTGAAGAACAAATCAATAATCTTCTAATCCAGTCCTCGGATGAAGAATCTGGAAAAGAATCCTCAGAAGATTTAAACCAAATTCATGAAGATGATCTATCTTCTAGTGAGGACTCACAATCCTCGCAAGAAATTAATGTCTTGACTAAAGAACAAGATCTTTTGTTCGAGGTCATAGATTCAATCAGTGATCCCCATGAAAAGAAAGCTTACTTAGCAAAATTAAAATCATCCTTGGAAACCAGTTCTTCTAAATCTAAAGAGTTGTTGGTTCCTAATAAGTTTAATCTTAAAGATACCCTTAAAAAACTAGAAAAGAGTATTACTGTCAAACCTATAACTGTCCAAGATCTTCAGTATGAGATCAATATTCTCAAAACTGAAGTTAAACAAATCAAAGAACAACAACAAACTCATCAGAACATCCTTCTTCAATTACAAAATGAAGAATCAACGGGAACGAGTATGGAAAATACTCTGTCTAAACCAGATGAAGATAAAAATCTTAAAGACGAAGAATTTTTAGGATTAATTAATCAATTAACAATTCAAAAATTCTATATCCCAATCAAACTCAATGTAGGTAATTTTGACCTTGAAATTGAAGCTCTGTTTGACACAGGGGCAGATTCAAACTGCATTCAAGAAGGTCTAATTCCTACTAAATATTTTGAAAAGACTTCTGAACGGCTTAGTACTGCTAGTGGTTCAAAACTTCAGGTTAATTATAAACTTCCGAAAGCAATCATTGAAAATGATAATTTAAAAGTTGAAACACCGTTTCTCCTTGTTAAAAACCTAAAAAATGGAGTTATTCTTGGAACTCCGTTCATCAAATCTCTTTTTCCTCTAACTATCACAGATGAGGGTATAATTACTTATCATTTGGACAAACCAATTGTTTTTAAATTTCTTAAGAAACCCATCATAAGAGATTTGAATTTTATCCATTACAAACAAAAACAAATCAATTTCCTTAAAGAAGAAATTTCTTTTAAGAATATTGAAAATCAGTTAAAGCAGCCTGAAGTTCAACAAAAGATCAAAGTTTTGCTTGAACAAATCCAAAATACAATCTGTTCTGATCTTCCGAATGCTTTTTGGCAAAGGAAAAAACATATCGTAGATCTTCCCTATGAAAAGGATTTTAATGAAAGGCAAATCCCAACCAAAGCTCGTCCTATTCAAATGAGTGGTGAACTTCTTGTCTTTTGTCAAAAAGAAATTGCTGATCTCATTGCTAAAGGTCTCATCAGGAAAAGCAAGAGTCCTTGGTCTTGTTCTGCCTTCTATGTCAATAAGCAATCTGAAATTGAGCGTGGAACTCCACGGTTAGTTACCAATTACAAACCTCTTAATCAAGCTCTTCAATGGATTCGGTATCCGATTCCAAATAAGAAAGATCTTCTCAATCGTTTGTATTCGGCAAAAATCTTTTCTAAATTTGACATGAAATCTGGGTTTTGGCAAATCCAGCTCAATGACAATGAATGTTACAAGACAGCTTTTACTGTTCCATTTGGTCAATACGAATGGAAGGTAATGCCTTTTGGACTGAAGAATGCTCCCTCTGAATTTCAGAGAATCATGAATGATATCTTCAATCCATACTCAACTTTCACTATTGTCTACATTGATGATGTTCTTGTCTTTTCTCAATCTATTGATCAACATTTTAAACATCTTCATATTTTTGTAGATGTAATTAAGAAAAGTGGTTTAGCTCTTTCTAAATCAAAGATCAATCTATTTCAAACAAAAATCAGGTTCCTCGGTCATACTATTTATCAAGGGACTATTACTCCAATTTGTAGAGCTATTGAATTTGCTGACAAATTTCCCAATCAAATTATTGATAAAACTCAATTACAAAGATTTCTTGGTTGTTTAAATTATGTAGCTGACTTCTTTCCTCAGCTTAATAATCTAATCAAGCCTCTCCATAATCGTCTTAAAAAAGACCCTCCTCCCTGGACTGATGTTCATACTGACGTAGTCAAACAGGTCAAAGCTAAGGTAAAGGAACTTCCTTGTCTTTATCTTCCCAATCCTCAGGCTTTCAAAATTGTTGAAACTGATGCCTCTGACATAGGTTATGGTGGCATTCTTAAACAAAGAGTCTCAGACAAAGAGCATATCATTGCATACACTTCAAAACATTGGAATCCAGCACAGCAAAAGTATTCCACTGTCAAAAAAGAAGTTTTAGCAATTGTTTTATGTATTTCAAAATTTCAATCTGATTTATTAAATCAAAAGTTTTTAATCCGTGTTGATTGCAAATCTGCAAAAGACATTTTACAAAAGGACGTAAAGAATCTAGCATCTAAACAAATTTTTGCTAGATGGCAAGCTATCTTAAGTGTTTTTGATTTTGAAATTGAATATCTCAAAGGCACCTCAAACTCTCTCCCTGATTATCTCACTCGTGAATTTCTGCAGGGAAGATAAACAGTGTCCTGTCATGCCGAAATCGGTAAAATCAACCTCTTCTAAAGAGAGGAAAGGAAAGCTAATCCTGGCTGGGTTAGCTAAAAAATTAGAAAAAACTGGGTCTCCAGCCCAACAACAATCTGGGTCATCTACCCAACCCCAAACTGGGTCATCTACCCAAAGAGTTGAGGATACTTCCTCTTCTAAACAATCCAAAGCAGACTATGCAATGCCAATCCAAACACTTCAAGCCTTCCAAGACCAAGGTTTGACCCATCTACCAAAGAAAACCTGGGCTGAAATAGCTTCAGAAGATGAACAGGAAGAAAGTCTTTCTGTTTTGATTGATAACCTAAAAACCAAGCAGATCTCTAACCGTCCAAACAGGGCCCTAGAAATCCAACCCAAACCTATTTCTACCCAGAAACCAAAACCTCAAACACCATATGTCTCAAAGAACAAGTTTCTAGAAGTAATCCAAATGGAACCATCCTACTGGGATAATAAACCAACCAAGGTTCCTGTGAAGATCTTCCCCAAAGACTTCAAAGGACGACAATTTCATTTCAAACCACATTCTCCAACTAAATCCCAAAATTTTTATGAGTTTATTCTACTTGATTCAAACTCTATTTCCATCAAACACTATAAGAGTCCAAAAGACCCTGAGTTTATTACTCATTCAACCATCCAGATTCTCAAGGTGATCACCCCAGCAGAATATGGAAATCCAAATAAAATAACCAAATTTTCCCAGCCTTATGATCCAATTGGATATAATTATTGGGACTATGAATTAGCCTGGACCAATGTCTTCTTCATGCAAAATAAAGAAAACAAACATTCATGGTTAATTTACTTTAAGCAAAATATCCAATATAATTTCCCGCAATGGTTTAATAAATGGTGGGATTATTTTGGACCAATCCTTGATATCCTTCCTCCACAAGTCTTTGAAGGAATGACAATCTTTTCCAAAAAATTCGACAATCTAGCAGATCCCTTTCCAATAGATCTGCATTTTTTCTCAAAGTTCTCTCTGGCATGGATATTTTCATGGCAGTACAATTACGGCGAGAAAACAGGCATCAGACTACCATTACTCAGGAGACAAGCTTTTGTTAAATGGTGGATAGAATTTGATGCTTCAAGAGCTTACCCAGAAAATGTCAAGCTCTGGTTTAAAAAACATCCAAAAAGCATCAAGCCAGCTGATCCAGAAACCTCCCTTTTCTTGAATCAAAAGGCTCAGATCACAGCAGCATTAGCAGCATCAACCAGCAAAGAAAATTTTGCAAAGAATTTGCAAGGTATTCTTCAATTACTCCAAGAAGAAGCTGAGAGTTCTAAACAGAAGACAGGTTCTTCATCTCCTTCTATCTCTTCTTCAACAGAAGACTTCTACCAAAATGAGGATGATTGTTTTGGAATCAACTTAGCAGAAGACTGTTGAAGAAAACCACTGTAGTGACGCTGATGGCAAAATGACATGAGCATGATGTCAGCATAAGGTGACGCATACAGTGACGTAATCAAAGTGTCGGCAGAAACTGTAGCATCACGAGTCAGTTACTGTTCACTTAACCTACACTGTTCAAACAGTACCGGTCATGTAACTTGTACTGTAGCAATAGTGATTTTTCAATCTATTTAAAGGGTTGCTTCAGTATGTTGAAGGCATCCTTTTATTAGCTGAGTTTAGAGAGATAGTCTAGAGAGAGAGACTGCGAGGTACTTCTGAGTTTTCTCTTCTTCTCTGTTTTCTCTTTATCTTTCAATCTGTAACTGTAATCTCAATCTTTATGTTTTGAATAAAAGTGTTATTTCATATCTGCTTATGTAATGAACTCTTCTCTTCTCCATCCTTCCACCCAAGTTTGACTTCGGCCTACCGTATACAGCTTGGGTTCTCACCTTAAATTTATTTTATGTTTTAATTTCTGCATTTTAATTTCAGTCATTTATTTCATATAGTAGTCCGTCTACTTTCCTGCTTTCCATTTCTGCTCTAGTTTACTTCATTTCCCTCCTCACACTTCCGGAATCCCTCCGGGGATGCCTTCAACATACTGAAGCAACCCTTTAAATAGATTGAAAAATCACTATTGCTACAGTACAAGTTACATGACCGGTACTGTTTGAACAGTGTGGGTTAAGTGAACAGTAACTGACTCGTGATGCTACAGTTTCTGCCGACACTCTGATTACGTCACTGTATGCGTCACCTTATGCTGACATCATGCTCATGTCATTTTGCCATCAGCGTCACTACAGTGGTTTTCTTCAGCAGTCTTCTGCTAAGTTGATTCCAAAACAATCATCCTCATTTTGGTAGAAGTCTTCTGTTGAAGAAGAGATAGAAGGAGATGAAGAACCTGTCTTCTGTTTAGAACTCTCAGCTTCTTCTTGGAGTAATTGAAGAATACCTTGCAAATTCTTTGCAAAATTTTCTTTGCTGGTTGATGCTGCTAATGCTGCTGTGATCTGAGCCTTTTGATTCAAGAAAACGGAGGTTTCTGGATCAGCTGGCTTGATGCTTTTTGGATGTTTTTTAAACCAGAGCTTGACATTTTCTGGGTAAGCTCTTGAAGCATCAAATTCTATCCACCATTTAACAAAAGCTTGTCTCCTGAGTAATGGTAGTCTGATGCCTGTTTTCTCGCCGTAATTGTACTGCCATGAAAATATCCATGCCAGAGAGAACTTTGAGAAAAAATGCAGATCTATTGGAAAAAGGATCTGCTAGATTGTCGAATTTTTTGGAAAAGATTGTCATTCCTTCAAAGACTTGTGGAGGAAGGATATCAAGGATTGGTCCAAAATAATCCCACCATTTATTAAACCATTGCGGGAAATTATATTGGATATTTTGCTTAAAGTAAATTAACCATGAATGTTTTTTTTCTTTATTTTGCATGAAGAAGACATTGGTCCAGGCTAATTCATAGTCCCAATAATTATATCCAATTGGATCATAAGGCTGGGAAAATTTGGTTATTTTATTTGGATTTCCATATTCTGCTGGGGTGATCACCTTGAGACTTTTGACACCAGTGTCAAATTTAAAGTTTGACACCTCATATGAGAGCCGTTAGATCAAAAAAGATCAATGGTGTCACATGCTTACAAATTAGAGTCATTGATCTTTTTTTATCTAACGGCTATCAGATGAGGTGTCAAAGGATCCTACCCCTCTCTCTCTCTCTCTATATATATATATATATATATATATATATATATATATAAAAAACTATTTTTGCTTGAATTAAGTTGTTTTGGATTTTTAATTCAATTCTTTTGGATTTTTTCATCCATAATTACTACGCTCATAAAGAATCTAACTTCAACTCAAATATCATATTGTTTTACACAATAACTCCATAAACAAAGTAAATGCTTGAAGATGGGTGGTTCAAACTCTTTTATTTAGCCAGATGTATGATGGGATAATGTTTTAGAAACTTCCCATCCTTCATGTTTAAAGCGTGCATGGGTTTAGTATTTCTCATTTTGTTGAAGAATTTTTTTTTCTGCCACAATATAAAACTGAATGATTTCTATTATGTCCCATTAATTTTTATCTCTTGTCATTATAATGGGATTCACTGGCTTTTATATGAGTGCAGAGGTGACAAAATGGATTCAACTCTTTAGGTTAACTTGTATAACCCGATTGGGTTGGAATTTTCAATCTCCAACCCGCTTGAACCCCCCGCCTCGCTTAAGGGAGGGTCAAAACGGCCATGGTGGGGCTGGTTGACCCTCTAGGTTGATTTTAAATTTTTATTTTAAAAAAATATTAATTAATGATATTTTTTTACACTTCTTTTATTTATTATTTTATGACTTTTACATATATAGAGTATAATTTTTGAAAAAAAAAAATCAGTTTTCTAATATGTTGGTGATTTGGTGGGTTGGCGGGGTGGGTTGTGTTGGAGGTGGGTTGGAATGGGCAACCCCTTTCAAAAGCAGGGCGAACAAGTTGGGTTATTTTAAGGTGGGCAGGTGGGGTTACCCGCGAGCCACCTCTGGGCTAGAAAAAAATTTCTACAAATATTTTCCCCTTAAAATATCAAATACATTTTAAAAAAAAGTTATATTTGAGGAGGGCGGTTATACGTACCATCATTTTAGACTTATCATTTTTATAACTTATTTGGCTATAATTTGAAATCAACGGTAGATATTATTTTATTTTTCTCTTTTTCAACCGTTTATTTCAAATTATTTTCTCATTTTCTGTAACAAAAACAGAAATATTTTGTCCTTAAAATATCATATACATTTTAAAAACAAAGTTATATTTGAGGAGGACGGTTATACTAATCACTATTTTAGACTTATCATTCTTATAACTTATTTGTTTATAATTTGAAAATAATGACAATTATTTTTTTTTCTTTTTTACCCATTAATTTCAAATTGATTTAATGATAACCAAGCATTTAATAAGAGTCATAAGTTTAAAATAATAGTAAGTATAATTTTTTCCATATTCAAGAGCTTAAGTTCTCTTACTAGTATTAAATGTGTTTGAATATTCAAATTTTTTAAAAGAGTTAAATTCTTCGCTAATGTTATAGTGCATAACAAGTAATTAACCGAGTGAATCACAACTAAAGGATAAGTGAAATTAAACTGAAAAATCTAATAATTAACCGAGTGAATCACAACAAAAGGATGAGTGAAATTAAACTGAAAAATCTAATAACTGTGTGTACGCATTCATAAGCATTTGCTGCCTTATGAATTGATTTGATTTTATTTTATTATTATATATAATTTTCTATAATTCTTTATTTTATCTTTCGGTTTGGCCTGTTTGATAAAACAAACCCAGATTCTTTATGCATTTTCTTTGTTCAAAAAATCAACCCAACCAAAACAAAAAAACATGTCATGGACCATTGAATCAAAGCCCAGACTTTATAGGGATCCATGAAACTCCGCACTTATACCTCAGAGCTAACCTAACAATGGCCGCCTTGTGATGCTATTCAATAATCCTATTATTCTGATAGAGCACATATATTGTTGTGTCTAATTGAGATAAGATACATATACAAATTTCAAACGATGCTCATTAAATATGTATGTGCTCTTATATATATATATATATATATATATATAGGGATTTGTATCTATCATGTCACATGACATAAAAAAGTTTCCTACACACACAACATTTTGTGAGGCCCGTATTTTTTAAAGCAAAAAAAATTAAAAAAATTAAGGCACGCAAAACGAATCTCTATAACATTACACAATTATTTTCTTACAACATAACTCTTATAAAACTCATATATATTTGATAGAGTTTGTCACTGAATTATTAGGATTTTTAATATGTATTATTGCCAAACACGAAGAATATTAGGATTTTTAATATGTATCATTATTAATGGATTTAGATAGATTCTAAAATAATATTTTAAATTCTAATCGAATACCACGTGACTTTTTTCAATCATTTAGAATCCTAATTAAATACTAATAGATTTTTTGGTCCAAAAATAATCGATTAAAATCCTTTAAAATCTAAATCCTATACATCCCCTGAATTCATTTGCTATATAGTATTTAATATGTTTGAATATTCAAAAATTCTAAGAGTTAAATTCTTCTTTAATGTTGTAGTGCATAGCAAGTAATTAACCGAGTGAATCACAACTAAAGGATGAGTGAAATTGTTATCAAAAAAAAAAAAAAAAAGGATGAGTGAAATCAAACTGAAAAATGTTATACTTGTGTGTACACATTCATAGGAATTTGCTGCCTTATGAACCGATTTTATTTTATGGGTTTTGCTTGTTATAAAAATCAACCCAACAAAAAAAAAAATGTCATGGGCCATTGAATACAAAGCCCAGAGACTTTACAGGTATCCATGAAACTCCGCGCTTAAACCTCTAACCTAACAATGACACCCTTGTGATGATACTCAGTAACCCTATTATTCTCTTTCCCCACCGAATGCCCTCACGTTGATGCCTCCTCCTCTTCCTGTGTAACGAGATGGGTGAACTTTACAAGATTAGCTCCATAGAATGGAAACCTTCACCTGTAATAGCTCTAGCCAACAGCGTTGATGGCTTGCGTGTTGCCGCAGCTCGCCAAGATGGCTCACTAGAACTCTGGCTCGTCTCTCCGGGCTCCATCGGTTGGCACTGTCAACTGGTATAAGAGCTTCTCTTTTTCTCTCTCCTCTAACTTGTTATTTACTAGAGTAATCTGATACATTGTTTTTTGGCGTTCGCAGACTATTCATGGAGACCCTAACAAAAGAGTATCGTCACTTATTTGGTGCCCTGGTGGCTCCATTGAAATGCCATGTGGTCGCTTATTTTCTTCCAACATAGATGGCTCCATTTCTAGATGGGATCTTTTCCACTTGAAACAGACGGTATTATATTCTTCCCTTTGCTTTCTAAGGTTTTGCATTTGGACCTCACCGTTTATAAATCGAGTGTTTTTTTTTTGTTTTTGGTGTGGAATGGATGTTAATACTATTAGAAACACGAAATTGGAGACACTGCTATTATTAGGACAGTTAGTTATAGTTCTTGTCTGGTACTGCTGAATGTCTTTCAGTTCCTCTTTAGTGTAATATTTATTAGGTTGTTGAAAAAGTGCTCTTAAATGAGCAGTGCTTTTATTTTTAATTGTTTTGACCGTTGTTGCTCGTGTGTTTGTTATATGTCTTGCCTAATTCGATACGCTTTTACAGACTGTGCTAGATTCAGATGGTGTGTCAATCTGGCAAATGGCTGTGACGCCGCCTAAAAGTTTCGTAATAAATGATGTAATGAATGGTGATCATTTGGGGAACGGATATGCAAGTAAATTCAACAAATCTGATGAGCACGGCGAGACAAGTGAGAGTGCTGAAGATTCTGATTCACCAGATCCTCTCAAGCAATCTGTTAATGAGTATCCACGTGTAGCAATTGGTTTGGATGACGGATGTGTGAGAATTTATGCTATCTCTGACACGGATGAATTTATATATGTAAAATCCTTGCCTCGGGTCAAAGGTGAGACTTTTTCCTTGAATCGTTTTTCTTGCTGCAGGTTTTCTTTATGTTATGCTTGATTCTTATTAAGAGAATGTTTTATGGTATTGTTCTCAGGTCGAGTTTTAAGTGTGACTTGGAGTACAGATTCCAACTTTATATATTCAGGAAGTAGTGATGGGTACGTATAGATGATTGATAAACATGATTGATAAACGATCATTTTATGACTTCATCTTGTTTCACTTTTAAAGTTACTAGGAATATTTCACCTATTTTCTCGCGCTAGAATCCAAGTATGTATGCTTAATTGTGCAAAATTTTAAGCAGATCCAGCGGGATAATCCAGCTTTTTTTTAATGGTTCTCATTACTTAGTTAAATATGCATACACATGTTTCTTCTTCTGTCTCCTCACAGGTTAATACGATGCTGGGATGCTGTATTGGGTAATGAAATCTATAGGATTACAGCTGGACTTGGAGGTTTGGGAAGTGGACAGGAACTTTGTATATGGTCATTACTGTCCTTAAGGTGAACGTAAAGGCATCTTTTTGTTGAACTGTCTTTGAAATTAACTAATATGAATACTTCTTCAGTTCATATTCACTGTATTGGTATAATTTTGGTATTGGAGTTCTTTCTCCCTATTTCCTAACCTTCGTTACTGATTGGTTAGTTGTTATGTAGGTCTGGGACTCTTGTTAGTGCCGACAGTAGTGGTAGCGTCCAGTTTTGGGACAGCAAACATGGAACTCTCTTACAAGCACATTCTTTACACAAGGGAGATGTAAATGCTCTGGCAGCATCTCCTAGTCATGATAGGGTGTTTTCTGCTGGTTCTGATGGCAAGGTATGGAGTTGCATAATTTGTGAATTCTTATGAAACCATTGCAATGGGCTGTCAATGATTTTTCTTGTAGCATTCCAGTGTTACAAAACTTTGTTAGTTGTTTGGCAATATGGTATGAACCTTGGGAGAGCTTCACCCCAAAAGCTAGCTTGTAAGGTAGGAGAGCCCAAAGTCCATATAAACCCCACGCCAGAATCTTATATCTGATGTTGGACTCCAAGTCCCATACCTTACAACTGGATCGTAACATCCCACCACACTCCACATCCCCGACACCGACGAGGCTTGGCTTTGTGCTAGTTGTTTTACTAGCCCTGGGTGAATACTGCAATGCTAGCATCGCCATTCGCGCCACTCAATTGCAACTGGGAGACATAGTGGAAGCTCTGATACCAATTAATAGGTATCAGAGTTAATTGGGAACAAGAATTTAAGGAAGAAACTTGTATTAATAAGATTGGACCCCAACTTAGATCCAACCTGGATGATTTCACAATGTATTCTCAAGGGTTAATTACAGAATGGAAAGAAAAACATCACAGTTAGGTGATTACAGAATTGCAACAGCCTACTACGGAGTAACTACTCTCTAGAACACTTAGAGAGGTTCTGGTTCATACGAACCTTGGGAGAGCTTTACCTTAAAAGCTAGCTTGTAAGGTAGGAGAGCCCAAAGTCCATATAACTCTGCACCAGATCTTTATGTTTCCGTTGTGGGACTCAAAATCCCATACCTTACAATTGGATCGAAACACAATATGTTTTTTTAACATTAGTTATGTCATGCATTTATCGGCTGATATCTCACATAATTACCTATATTTTTGAGGTTAAGTACTAGTACTTATGATAGGAACTAAACTAATAACAACAGATTTCCCAGAATAATGCTTCTATAAAAGTTTCATTCCAGTGAATTTAACAAGGTTCAACAAGATTAAATCGAGCTACATGCTATAGTGCTGCTATAGCTCAGAATTTGCAGAAGAGAAATAAAGGAAAATTAACAGAAAATGATAAAGCTTCAGGGTCCTTCGAGATGCCCTGAAATCTCCCACTTTGCATCAGCAATCCCAATGACCTCCAAGGTGCCGTTACTCTCGTTCACGACTCCCCTATAACACCGTCAGGCGCTGCATGAGTAACAAACTTTTGTAACAAATCAGCTGACTCAGCATGCTCAATGGAATGTGACAACATAGCATCAGTAATATTCTTCTTGGTCCATTTACCCCTATTACGGTCCCTGACATTTACTTTGCCATATTGGGCTTTATGAAGTTGAGCCCTATCAACTTATTAGTCATGTTCATGTTCAAACAGTAACTTTGTATAATTTGCTTTGCATACTTTTTTCTTTGGATTGATATGCCTGAAGTGTTGTCTCATGGGAATGTGTACGATGGTTTTGATGTCGGTAATGTCCATATACTAATATCATGTTTCAAAGAGTGATGGAATTAAAGTGTTTAATTAGAACAATGATTGAGAATAAGTGGGAAACCAAAAATCGCAAGTTGAAGTAGAAGTGACAAAAAAAAAAGATATGGTTAAAATGGACTACTAGAGAGGTAATTCTACTGTTAGATAGGATGGATGGTTAGGAGAATTCGTGTGAAGGATTCCAACACTTTTCTCCAAGAATTAAAGAAGACAGGTATGATCTTTGGGTTAATGCTTGGTTGTTTATTTTGTCATAAAAGTCGAAACCAGTGAAAAATAAATTTGTACATTTAGGTTCTGTTAGGAGATGGTTAAAAACGTTTAAGAGTAATTTTTACCATGAGTTGAGTGAGCAAGTATTGAGTTTGGCATGATTGATACTCTTATCATTTGTAATGACTGACCAATACGTGAAATATTAAAGGTTATACTCATGTGGATTGGCTGGTTTTGTTGTGAGCAAAGCAATGTTGCAACATTTTTGGAAGTGTCTTAAACTCCATTCTTTGATTTATTCTTGGAGTTTGAGCTATGTGGGGACTAGAAGTGATGCAATAACATTATTGAGCGAGGCTGTTTTAACAGGTGGATCGGATGAGCATGTTAAATAGGGTAGCTTTGAATTAAGTACATTTTGTGTGCAATTACCAAACAAGAATTTTTTTTAAAGATTTAAGCATATATATTACTTGATTCTCTCTTCAAGAAAATGGGAAAAAATGAAGGAAAGTGCCGAAGACGAAGAAGAGAGAGAAAAGCTCTGAGCAAAAGTCTGTAATGTTATTAATGATTCTGATACAAAAGATAACTGTATGTGTATAGAGTTTTAGTCTAGTGACTCAGCCAGTAGTAGTCTGTTACAACTATCAAACAGAAAAGTAACAATCAAACGGAATCATGCAACTGAACAGTGATACAGTAACTATCGAAAGCAGTAACTCACTAAGGCAAAAAAAAGTAAAAAACTTATAACTTTGACATGTTATGAAAGAGTGAGATCTGCCATCTCCAACCTTATCCTTTGTTTTCCTCCCTAACTCAAACTTTTATGTAACTGTTAGATAGTGCAACGAGAATAAAGCCCAAAGTGTTTTCTAGTGCCTTGGAGGCATATAATGGAAAATTACTGAAGTTTTTTGCTGGCAACATATATAGTTTTTGCATTCTGATTTGTTTCCTGTACCTTTATTAAAATATAATGTTACGCATGCTGTGTCTTCCCTATGTTTCTAATGTGATTGTGGCTCTCTATCTTGAATTGATCTTGGTGGAGGTCCCATGTCTATCATATCTGACATAGAATTGTATCACATTTATTGAGTTCTGCTTTTATATATTCTTAAGAAGATTGTCATTATGTGTTATGCATGAGTCAATGTATTGTGGTGTTGTTATTTTGTATTCATTAAATTAACCTGCCGCCCTTCTTTCCAATAAGGTGTTCTCCCATAGTAAGGCTGTTGACCAAACCAAATGCATTATAATAATGTTGGTTTAGTTTATTTTGTTTGAAGGTTATTCTGTATAAGCTCTCTAGTCAGTCCGACTCATCTGATGGTATCAATTCTTCGACAATGGTGAGGAGATGGATCTACGTTCATTATGTAAGGGCTCATACACATGATGTCAGGGCCTTGACTGTTGCTGTACCGATAAGTCAAGAAGGTCTGATTGAAAGTTATATTATTGAGAAAGTTTTTGTTATTTATTTTGTGAAAATTGCATAAGCATGTTTGGATGAGCTTATTTTTCAAAATCTGAAAGTGCTTTAGCTGTTAGGAGAGCATTTTTACAACAGTTAATTTTTTCTTTTTTTGAGTTTTAGTTTTAGTTTTTTTAAGAGAAAAATATAAATGGTTTTTGGTGCTATTTTCAGGCCAATCTTGTAGCATACCAAAAGTTATTTTCAATGCAGAAAAAGCATGTCTTTGCTGTAGAAAAGCTTATCCAAATGGGCAGTATCTTTAGTTGCTATGAATGCATTTTCCGTTTCTTTTTCTTAGCCATGCACTTCTGTTTAGCAGATACTTTGCCAGATGAGAAGATTAAAAGAGCTCGACGTGAAGAAAAGCCCATTGAATTTAGTTACCATAAATGGGCCCATTTGGGGGTCCCCATGCTTATCTCAGCTGGAGATGACACAAAACTCTTTGCTTACCCTGTGAAAGAATTCACTAAGTTTTCTCCTCATGATATCTGTCCTGCGCCTCAAAGAACACCCATTCAACTAGTGCTGAATACTGCATTCGATCAATCATCAATGCTTTTAGTCCAGTCTTCGCATTGGTTAGATGTTCATTTGCTGCATCCCAGAAATGTTCGCACATCATATATACTAAAAAAGGAAAAAAGAAATGTTAACACAGCTGGAGGCTTTGCAAAGACAGAAATTCTTGCCCGAGTCAAGAGTAAGGCATCTCGGAAGATAATTTGCAGCGCCATTTCTAATTCAGGGGTTCTTTTTGGTTACTCTGATCATGTCAAGCCTAGTCTTTTTGAATTGAAGAGGTGTGAAGTTGGAAAAATAACATGGAGTGTTAGTAAAAGGAAACTTCCCCAGAGATTACCATTTGCCCATTCTATGGTTTTTACTCATGACTCCTCTTGGTTGATAATAGCTGGGCATGATAGAAGGATATATGTAAGTTAGCAATATACTTCATCTCCATTATGGTTAAAATTGTGTTTTTGCACACTTCTTATAATAGGTTTTTGAGTACACTTTAAGCCTCTCTTTTTTATTGTTTCCCCAAGAGTTTCTAGACTTATGTATTACTTTGCTCCATAATTTATGATAATCATGCTGTGCATCATTAGCTGCATGCTATTCTTGACCTCCTGTATCACTGAAACTTGGTAAATTTTGATACTTGAATACTAGAAGACTGTTTAAAAGCCATTAAGCTTGGCTTAATTCCAAATTAGTTTGTATAATCAACTTCTAAAATTTTCTTTTGGTTAAAATGAAAGGGTTGGTTAAAATATTATTATCTTTGGATTAAAAATCTATTTAGTTTGTTTTATTGATTCTATTTGCTTTTGAATGCTATAGGTTGTGGATATCGCCAGCTCAGAACTAGTGCATACTTTTACACCCTGTCGTGAGTTGCAAGATGAGGAATTACCACCAACTGAACCTCCCATAACAAGATTGTTTACTAGTTCTGATAGGCAGTGGTTGGCAGCCGTGAACTGCTTTGGGGATATATATGTTTTTAACTTGGAGACACTAAGGTGTTGTCTCTAATTTGCTTAACTTCATTTTTCTTTTTAAAATTAGGAGGCCTATTATTGTAGTTACTTTGCTGTAGGTAGCTAGGACATCCATTTATTGCTCATGAAAATTGAAAATAAAAGGCAAACTTTTAGGGAGGCACAAAAATTCAATTGAGACTTCAATTGCGCTTTTGTTGATCTTTTTTGCTTAGTGGTAGGTTACAGTATCAAGTTGTCTGTTGGTACAAGATTATTAATTTAACTGGTAATGTCACGGGAATTGGTTTGGAGGGCTTATTCCCAAAGGAGTATGTCTAAGTAGCAGCTAGGAGTGGTTAAGAGCGAGAGCAGTTAGTAGCTGCTCTAGACAGTTAGAGGATCACTTAGGGTGTTATATGGTTAGAGGCTTAGAGGAGAAGTCTTGAGATGTATGTAAGTGACTCTTTTGTAGAGTTGCAGGCTTGATTGTTGTGTTGTAAACTTGAGATTTTCTCATTGTGAAGATAGATTTACAGTAATGGAGTTGGGAAAAGGTGAGAGAAATATGAATAAGATAGAAAAGATGAAGTTTATTGATGAAATAATACAAGAGCATAGCTCTTCTCAAATAATATCTCAGTTTGCAACACAAATACACAATACTCCAGCCTGCCTCTCTACACAGAGAGAGTCCCTTACATACTTCTCTCAAAACTTCTCCAAGCCTCTAATTGTATAAGCCCCTAACTGACCCCTCTAACGGTCACTACAGCAGTTAGTAACTGCCCTTGCCTCCTAATCAAAGCTTTTAACCACCCCTAGTTGCTACTTAGGCATATTCCTTCTAGAATATGGGGTAATACCTTCTTAGCCATTTCCAGTCATAACAGGTAATACCTAGGGATCCCTTATTATCCTTCCCCCCTCATGCCTTTTCATTCTGGGAGGTGGGGTGATTGCATGAATTATTTGATATTTGTATTAAGTAATCTTATTTTATAAAATAAACTTTTTTGTGTAATAGGCAACACTGGTTCATTTCAAGATTAGGAGGTGCCTCTGTCACAGCTGGTGGATTTCCGCCACAGAACAGCAATGTACTGATAGCTACAACTTCATCAAATCAAGTGTATGCATTTGATGTAGAGGCCAAACAGTTGGGAGAATGGTCAATGCGGCACACTTTTGTTCTCCCCAGGAGATACCAGGAATTTCCCGGTGAAGTTATAGGGCTTTCATTCCCTCCTTCTGCAAATTCATCTTCGGTTGTTGTTTATAGTTCCAGGTATACTTTTTATTTTTTTAATAAAAATAATAAAGGTAACTTTTTTTATAAAAATAATAAAGGTAACATTATGCATGGGTGAAATGATCAGAAATTAAATGAGAGGAGTACATGTCATAAAAAAACCATTACCCATAAAATCCGGACTTGTGAGAGTAGGGATGAGAGAAATCCTTTTCCGTGACCTTAGTATTTTATTTTTGGAGAAAGTAATTTCCTTTGCAAAGAGATGATAAACATGCAATATGCAACTTTATTTTTTTGGTGAGACTTATGGTTTATTTATTCGAAACTAGTGATTTGTTTAATTACTTTTTGATTCTTATTAAAATTTCTTATTTGGGGGCTTTAGACATATCTGGTTTGAGGAATTTCTTTCTGCATAGGAAAATCCATGATGCACATATTTGTATGCATTGCAGCACTTATAATTGCTTCTACAACCGTTTTTTTGTTTTTCCAAGTATCTTTCACAATCTGTTAGTTTTTGTGATACACTTATAATCAACCCTTCTACATCAATGGGTTGTAGAGTTGTGATTTTAACCATTCCTGCTCCGAAATAGAAGCTATGAAAATATTAAGAGTCTGTTTGGATCCTCTTTTTTTTTAAGCTAGAAGCTACTTATAAGCATAAGCTAGGCCAAACAGGTTTTGGAAAAAAAATTTATAATGAAAAACTCTTTTCTATAATGAAGAAAAAAGCTGAAAGCTAAAAGCTCCTATCTGCTTTTCTTGAATTGTGTGCTTTCTTTTTTAAAATGAAGAGTTACAAAGATAGAGAGAAAGATAATTTTCTTGAAATATGTGCTTTTAAGTAACTTCTAAGCTAAAATTGTTATGTAATTACCAAGCAGCTTTTAGTTTTTTTTTTTTAAGCTTTTTTTTAAGCTTTTTTTTTAGTTTTAACTTATAAGTAATTTCTAGCTTAAAAAAGAGAGGATCTAAACAGGCTCTAAATTTATGATGTTTATTTCTCATGTTCCGAATTTGTTCTATCTTCAGGGCAATGTGCTTGATTGACTTTGGGTTGCCTGTGGAGCAAGATGATAGTGGTATGCTAAAAACTCAAGATTCAATGGCCAGGAATTTACAAAATTTTAATGTTAAGAAGAGGACTGAATATGGGAAGAATTTTGCAGTTTCGCCGTTAGATAATCCTGTTTTATTTTTAGCCCATATTTCAAAAAATTCCTTCTTAATGATAGACAAACCCTGGCTTGAAGTGGTCAGAAATTTAGAAGCCCCACCAGTCCACCGACATATTTTCGGGACATAAGCTGCCTAAGAATTATTCTCAGCTTGAGGGGTTGCATGGTGGGGATAAGAGTCCTTTGTTTCACTTTGTCTCTCCATGGCTGGGATCCAGAATCATGTATTTGTTATCATAATCAATTTTGTTCCATTAGTGATATACTCCAATTTTTTTTAAAGCCTCAAGTAGTTCCATAATTTTATCCATAATGCTTTCGCCAACTTTGTCTCATGCTTGACGTAGTAGCATCTGTTGTGAAATTTACTTGTCGAAAGCAAATGAATCTTGTTTTTGTGTCTATATATATATGGGGCATGTTGTGGTTTTTCGATAGTTTTTATGCAACAACTGAGAAAATTAAAGCCTTTTATTGATTATTAATTTTCTCTCAGATTTGCTTTTTTTGAATTTCATTTATTTTGCTTAAAAATTAATATTGTAGGCACACTCACTCTTAATATTTTTAAAGAAAAGAAAGCTTTCCTCATTTCTGAAAGGGGTGACTAAATGTGTTTTATATAATGGGATAGGATCAACTTATACCGGTGTAAGAATAATAAATCTTACACTAAATCTTAACCGTTGATTTTCGTGCATCCAATGGTTGAGATTTATTGAGAATTAAAAATTAATTAATGAGTGAGATCTAATAAATCTTAACCGTTAGATGTAGAAAATCAATGATTAAGATTTGGTGTAAGATTTATTATTCTTACACCGGTGTAAGATGATCCTGCCCCTATATTTATATTCACCAATATAGCTTTTGTATAATAATAATAATGAATATAATACGGTCATGCTAAGAATTATTTTAACTTAAAAATTTAAACTGGTAACTGAAGATTCATTATTGATTTTTATATTTTTCTGACACATCTTCTACAATTAATTCAACTTAAAAATTTAAATTGATAACTGAAGATTTATTATTGATTTTTATATTTTTATGACACATTTTTTTACGAGTTTGTGGGTTTGAAACATGAATATTGTACAAATCTATCCCACACATGGTTAAACACTTTTCTTATTGTATGAGAAGTATCTTCACTTTTCTTATTATATGAGAAGTATTTTCTTATGTTATGACTTAACTAATGGTAGATCGTATAGTTGTTTAAAAAAAATTGCTTAGTTTTAACATACTAATGTTGCATGAATAAAAATTGCTTAGTTTTTATGTACTTTTCCTCGTAATTAAGAAACTTTCTAGATTTAAGAATCGCCTTTGGGAGGATCTTAAACCAACTTGCATTTCCTTATTCTTATATCTTGCAATGCAATGTTTTTATGTTTCCATTCTGAATCTTTATGTCTTCCAATATTACAATGAATACGTGCCTAACACCATATGTAACTTCCAAACGTCAACCGTAGAGATGGCAAGAAAGTAGGAATGATTAGTGAAAGCTGGGGTGTTGTCCGTTTCCAAATATCTCTATGTTCTTTTCTAATAAATCCATGCAGTTGGTTGGAGTCTGAGGATATAAAAACTTTGATATAAAAGATTTTGTTGGATATCCTACTAAAACAAATATTCAATAATTGTACCTAGTGTTATGAATGGATCACATTTGAAGTGGGTAGCAATCAGAAGCAGGTGGGGCTGCTCCTTTAGGCTGAAAATGAAGCTTGGCTTTTGGTTTCATTTGTATATTTGTCTATTTTGGGTGCAAGCGCCTTACCTTACCATATTAACCCCACCCAAAGTGGTTGTGAGCTAGGCTGGCTGGGGCTCAACTCTATAAAGTGGGGTCAGTACTCATTACTATGCCTTTGGATTTGATTTATATGCTTTGTGGTAGTGAGTGTGGTGGTGAGTGGTGAATTAGTTAATTCAGTTTTGTGTTTTATTACTTGAGAAAAAGGATGAACACTATCTAATGACCGTGGTTCGTGGAAGGTCCCAGAGATGCCTGCCACTGATAACAACAAAAGAAAATGCAAGACAGAAACCTTATTCACTTCATTATATTCTCTTAGGTTGTTCCCAACAGCATTGGCAGTAGTAGAGCATAGGTTCAGATTAAAAAACAAAAAAGAGTGAAATTACATCATAAGAGCTTTTTTCTTTTCTTTAATACTTTGAAAAAAAGAAAAAGAAAAGAGTAAAATAAAAAGAAAGGAGTTCCTTTTGACAAACATTGAATAGTTTCTCTCCTTTGACATCCTCTGGTCTAGACTCTTTCAACAATAATGCAGCATCAGTTACCATAACCACCGCAAAATCGTTCATTTCCTTTTTTCTTCATCGAAACCACCTAATTATGAGATATACAAAACACTTGTTAGTATATTTCCTTTTGAAGTCTTTTCTGGGAAACAAAAGCAGAATAATATTCAAGACAATTGGATCACCTGGTTCCTCTGAAGCTAGTTTTCCACCAAGAGAGCGCTCAAAGAAACTGAAGTGCTTCTGGAATTTGGTTTTTCTCTGCAGAAACTCAAGTCAAATTCAGCTCAACACAATAAAATGTGCAATGCAAGTGGCTGATAATCATAATGCAATGATTAAAGAAAGAACCACCAATAGAGATAGAGTTGTACCTTTATTCTTGTTGCAGATACACACTGAGAAAAATCCAATGCATTCTCCACTGCTCCATTCCCTGAGAAGCTCTCTTGCTTCTGTTGAACAACAAAAGAACCTATTAACAATTTTATTTTATTTTTTGCTGCTAAGTAGAAACTATATGCACATATTATGTCAATGACATTAACCTTGTGACTCTCCTTGGGACAGCTGAAAAGAGGAGAACTAGCAGTGTCATCAAGAGGTGAAGCCTGTTTACATCTGCCATATTCTTTAACCTTTTCCTTCTTTTGGGATTCTTTGGTGTACTGGGGTGTAGAAGGTAGGCAAGGATACCAATTCTCACAATAGTATTCATTATCATAATGTGGAGGTCCAGAAGAAGCATCAGAGACCATTGATAAATCTTCCTCAGGCTCCTCCATTCTTGCTTCCTTTCCTTCATAGTCTACAATCCCACCCTTCCTCTGGAAGTAATTTTCAGAAAGAGAGGATTGGTCCAAGTAATGGGTCCAACCTGATTCACTAGCATTACTGTATTGTGAAGCTGATATATCCATTCAACCCTTTTTTTCTTCTAGTAATTAAGTACCAAGGTTGATGTTCTTATATAGATTCTCAATAATGGTGATCAAGTGAAAGATCATAGAGTGGTAAAGGACCTACTCTTACCCCTTGTACTTCTTATGTAGATCTTCTCAACATAAGTAAGAAGAGGAGAAAAAGGAGAAAAAAAAATCATTAACAAACAAAGAGAGAGAGAGAGAGAGAGGAATTGCACTAGAATTCTAAACTGTGTCTGTCCTTTAGCACAATCCTTTCGCCCTCTTATTTTATCTTTATGCGAATGAATTAATATTGCCAGTTGGCCTTGTGTGAGTGTGTGTGTGTGTGTGCGTGTGTTTGTGTGTACGAGAGTGTCTGTTAGGAAAATTTTGAGAGAGAAGATGTGATAAGGGGAGAGAGATTATGGAAGCATTGCATTACCATACTCTTACCAAAAGGTAGTGCTGTCCTTTCAGGACAAAAAGTTAATCGTAATTTGGCCAAGTCACAACTAATGATACTTTAATGATTAGCTTCTTGTTTCTATTAATGGTTTCAGGGCTTGCAAGTTGACTGCACAATTAATGCTGTCTGTTCCCTCTCCTATGGCTTTGCTTATCTTTTTTCTCACCTCAAACATTGTGTCTGTTTTGCAACAACCAGCAAACCATTTTCTTCAGCTGTGAATGAGTCTGTCATTTTTATTTTTTTTAAGGTTGTAATCGAGGGCGAGCCTTAGAGCAACGATAAATTTGCTCTATAGTCCTGTGTGTTTTGGTCAAACAGCTCTTCACAAGCCAATACTTACCACTTAGTAAAGCTTTCTCTGTTGTGCTCTTGGTTCTGCTGATCCCATATAATTTTGAGGGTTCCTTATGTCTCTAATTCTAGTGGGATAATATCTACTACATGACATAATGAGTATGAGTATTAACCAAATGATGGTAGCTCAATTGACGCACGAGAACTGAGTAGGTGAGGTGAAAGCATATGTTTGATTCTCCCAAATACCATTTTTTGGAAGGAGTTTAAAGCCTTAATCTCCTGGTCCACGCCGAACAGGATTGACTCAAAAAAAAGAAAAAGAAAAAAGTATGAGTATTATTGGAGGTAGTTAACTAAAAGGTTAATTAAAGAGAAACTTACAATTTCAAACCATTTTAGAAGTATAATTACAACAGTGGAACAAATTTCAAATGATTGTCTAGTTTAATTTGGTCGTTATTTTGACATAAATTACTATTTTGAGTAACTGTTTGTTCTCTCTTAATACAAGTTCTATAAGTGTATGTTTCCCGATAGAGCTAGACAAACCCACATTTCATTGAAAGAAACCATTAGTGAGCACCTGATTTGAACGTAACGCTCATAACAAGCATTTTTGCTTGCAATAAAAAATACGGCTGGAACAAGAGTTGTTGGTCTAACTATTCAATTACATTTTAGGATTTACTTTGCACAAAGGGTAGTGGATTTGATTAGTTGGATCAGACACCAATGGTGTTATCTATCTATTAAAAAAAAACGGCTGATTATTTGAGTTTAATATTTTTTTAATGGGTTTTATAAGAGTTATGTTGTAGGAAAAGTGATTGTGTTATGTTATAGAGATTCGTTTTGCGTGCCAAATTTTTTTTTTTTTTTTTTGCTGCGGGCCCCACAAAATGTTTTGTGTGTCGGAAATTTTTTGTAGTCATGTTAAATGATGAACGCAAATCCCTTTCTTAATACTTAAATTCTATGTAGTCATGGCAATGACTCAGATTTTAATTGGCCACGTTCTCTAGGATGTTTCCTTTTTATTTTTACCATTTTTATCCTAATGCAAAAATTTAGTATCACTTAATTTCCTCAATAAAGATAATTGGATGTTACGCACGAGTGAAATTCAATGCAAAAAGTGAACCATTCAAGCTTTGAGAGGACATAGTACAAAAGATTCACCATGAGCATGCAAGAGACTCGAATACAATTCAGATACAGAAATGCTACCACATATGTGCAATTTGCTGTCAAGTGACAAAAAGCTCACCTCGTCCGAATAGTAGAAAATCCATACAGTTCTTATGACACGTCAAGGGCCCATTAAGCTTTGCGCTTCTTTCAATATCTGTGAGACTGTTGATTGTAGTTGGGAAAATAATGTCACATTTGGGCAACATTAGGCTTGGAATCTTATTGTACCGTGCAATGCTGATGAAACACACTGAACAGTAAAAATCAATTCTTCTGTTGACATGGGAAACTTGATAATATCAATAATTTAGAATAATCAATTAAAGGGTACCCTACCACATTTCAAAAAGCCAATGAACCTCTAATCATTTGTTTATTTTATTTTATTTTATTTTTTGTTGTGTCGATTGATAATGAAATGTGACTTTATGTAAAGATCATAGGGCCACTATATGATTCTGGTCTGACTCCAATTGGTCCCTCCCATTTAATAGAATGTGTCTCTTTGCAAGGTTTCTAATGCATTCTGCTCTGTTAAGCACTTGGATCGATCTCAATCAAAACTTTTTTTTTTTCATGTAAGGGTCAAATTTAAAATGAGTATCATATATAAAGACCAAAAATATATTTTTATCGAATTTGTGCAAGGGGGAAAATATAGATAAAAAAAAAAAAAAAACTAATGATTACATTAAAGCTTATTCCAGAAAAGTCTTATATATAATCTGAAAATAATGTGACAATATAACGATAAAGGATGAAAATAAAGAAGGCACACAAACCAATCAAGTCTCAGCCAATGAAGATTTTATGAAGCATATGTTACTTATAAAGAAAACAAAATTGAAAAGAAAGAAAAAGACAATAAAATAATAGCATGACAGGGGGAAGAAAGTATCTCATGGACCTTTTCATTTTGTTATAATGTAACTGACATAGAGAGCACCTCTGTATCAGTATGGGGTTTTCCAGCAGCACAAGCTTTGCTACTATAGTACTATGGTCCCCTTCAGATGGAAAAGTCAAAGATTGCTTATTGCCACAATGCCAAACCACCGACTTGGAATTCAAAGTCTTGCAAGAGATTCCCTCCTTTTTTTCTACTATCAACTTTCTTTCTCTTTCATACCCAGGACAATCAATCCAGTCCATATCACAAAGATTAAAGTCAAATGTTCATCTTCAATTTATAATTATTTATAACAAAAGGGTCATAAGTTGGTGTTGAAATGATTGTGAATTCTACATTCTATGTATGGCCCAAAAAAGAATAGGTGTCTACACATGTATATGATTATTTCAATTATTAAGTGGACTTGTATTAATGAATGAGAGCTATCAGCTATGAAGAATAATGAAGCATGGAAATCTAGTGTTCGTGAGTGACTAGTTTACATACGTTGGCATTCATCTATGCACTGAAGTGTGACAAAAGACAATTGAAAACTCACTTGTTCTTCAATTCGTCCTTCTCAAACAAGAGTTAATCTGAATTCTGAAGCCACAAACAACAAATTTGAAGCTTCACATTGGTCGTGGTAAAATGCCGACCAACCCTTGCACATGTATTTATTTGTCAGCTCCAGGACCATGGACCACCCTAACGAAGCAAATGATTTAAGGGCTCGTTTGGTAAACAAGATAGGATATGATATAGTGCTGATAAGGGTAGGATATGATATGGGGCTGATAAGCCCATATCATGTCCTGTGTTTGATGAGCACCTGATTATAAGATTACGTAGAAAGAGAAAGAAGAAAGAAAAAACAAAATATAATGCAATAAATATAAATATATTGGGTAACGTGGGGATATATTGAGTATCCAATATTGTTATCTTATCATGTTGAATCCTAACCCAGCTCCCCCCATAGGATAAGAAATCATGTATTGGATAGGATAAAATGAGACAATAGGATAAACTAATCATATCCTATTGACCTACCAAACCAGAGATAAAAATAGGATATGATAAGTTATCATATCCTATCTTCTTTATCAGGTGCTCTAAACAGGCCCTAAAAACATATAAAATATAACAATGATACTACATATAATAGCCTACACTAGAAAATTGCTTAATTATAAGATTAACCATGGAATTAAGCATGATTTAGAGAGGTAAATGAGCTTATTATGAATGATAATTAAATACATGCCAATCAAGTCATTTAGGACCAAAAGAAATTATTAGCAAAAATTTGGGGTCAAAGTATAATTTTGGTAAAGTTTAGGGACCAAATTGTAATTTTGCAAAATTAGGCATAAACTTAGTTATGATGTTATATTAAGCTTCTTTAGGAAATTTAGTGACATGAAAATGATATTAATTAGGTTGAATGAAGTTTAGAAAGTAAGCTAAAAACAAAAGAAAATAGAAGGACAATTTGGTAATTTCCATAACAAATGGTCAAAGTCAACATTTAGTGATTTAAATGAATTAAGACTTAAGCAAAATGAGTTATTTTCTTCTCATATTCTTTCTCCAAGAGCTAACCCGAGAGTGAGAGGGGAGAGAACAAGTTTTTCACCACTTTGATTTAGTCACTTTCAAGTCAAGAAATCTTCATCAAAGTTAAACCTTACGAACTAGTGAACAAAACACTTAAGCTAGTTCACCTTGGAAAGCTTTAGAGAGTGAGTTCTCCTATCCTTTTAGGCATTATAACATCCCCGTCTTGAGCCGGTTCAGTTAACACACATATGATACTAAACATAAACAACAGAAGACTTAACTTACGAAAATACAAGCTAACTTTTTCTTTTTTCTTTCATCCAATTCACATGATATATAACAATGCATAACTCTTTCTAGTTCACATTCCATCTAGCGGAGACGAAAATCAGACAGAGTAACAGCTGAAAACTGGACAACTGGGGATTTACAAATCCCACTCTAAAAGTATCATGATAAACAGTTTATACAATCCATGAATTACAGAATACTAGATGTCCATCACAGATAACATACCCATCCATGGGCTCATACATAACTTGGCTCCGTGCCACAAGGTCTATCAGCATGCATAACCAACATGTAGACATATAACTGAATACTACATCATAATATAGACATACCTGAATGCACAATTGTACATGCATCAAACTGAAAACATGTACAAGACATATACAGGCCATATACAAGTAATGGATCAGACATCATGATCCCAAAATCATAAAATACTAAAGCAACATAAATACAATCCAAAACATCAGTACCCTACAACTACTCAAAATTCGGTCCATCGCTACCCCTCTAGCCACGAGTCGTGTCCCTGCCTCGTGAGGGCTCACCGGGAATCTAAACACCTGAAATGATGTCTCCAAACGAAGTGAGATAAAAAATCTCAATAAGCTCCAAGTTTATAGAGAATTCTCCATACCCTGGGCCCACGCCTGCATGAAAGTCAGATACAGAGTATACAAGACATCATATAATAGATATCATAACTGAACAAAACATATACACATATCTTATCATAGGTGTACGCAATCATTCGCAAGAGAGGACCCCAAGCGGAACCAGAAACATATCAGAGGTATACAAAGTCAGTCCCAAGGGAGGACCCCAAGCAGACATCAGTGCACATATAATCAATGGCCAAAGATCATTACAGAAATCACATCAGAACAAAACATATCATATTATCATATAGCTCTATATGAATGCATCTATATAAAGTATCAAATACAATCCTACAATCCAACCATAGTCCACTAACCACGGTGGAGCACACAAGTAGGAAAAGATTCCTTAAACATAGAGCTTACCTCTTGAAGCTTTGCCAATTTGCTTACTTGTAACACAAGTTACTCATCTAGCTCCAAAGGATTCCAAAGACTCTCGGTCCTTAGGCATACCTAGAGAAAGAATCCAAAACAAAACTCAATAAAATGCTACTACAATGTCATGTAATTACAAGACATACACTTTATTATTTACTTTCATTTCTTTACATTGATGCCAATCATATGCCAGTTCACAAGTTCAGACCACAATCTTTAGGCTCTCTTATTAGACTAGTTAAGGATGATTACTCGTACCACAAGCAACCACCTTGTTTCACATTTACCTAGGGTCCTTGAATAACCTAACCAAGCTTCTAAAATACCCTTTTCAATTTTTTTAACAATTCCTAGCCTCACAACTCCCACAAGGATGCATCCAAGACCCAGGGAAAAGCTAGGGATTTGCATCCATTTACTCTACACATCATCAAAACAATTTTTAACATAATCAATACCTAAATAACCCTATAGGCCGAATTCAATAGGTAAAGGGTCCACGAAGTTCTCTTCGTTATACTCTCAATTTAACCACTCTTTTCACACATTCACATGCATATAACCTTTCACAAATTATACAATTTAATTTTTGCACATCAAACCCCTTTTAACACTAAATAGCTGAAATCTACATAATGGTCCAAGGGATTTTTTTTTCAATTTTTAAACACATGTTCATGCTTATTTCTCATCCTTACTTCATTAACAACACTAATCCATCATAAATTTCAATTTTTTTTTTTTTGGAAATAATAGGAAATTAAAACAAAAACACAACAAAAAGAAACTAGGCACAAAGCCTAGACCAGTGAACACCTATAGTGTCACCATACAGACTATCAATACAACCTGACGGTGGACAATCAAATTCCTGAATTACCCAAGAGAAACCATAAGAGTAAGAGGCTAGAAAGTCCGCTACTCTATTTCCTTCACGGTGAATGTGAGACATATAAATCTGCCAATCTCGCTGCATCAAATTTCGAATACGATTCACCAAATTAGCCGCAGGGTAATCATGGTGGCACCCATTTGTAATGAGCTGTTGAGCTGAAAGAGAATCTCCTTCGAGCCAAACTTGCCTAAAACCTCTATCCCAAGCTAGCTCCAAACCAACCAAGCAAGCCCATAACTCAGCATGCAAAACTGTACCTGAGCCTAAATTTTTACAGAATCCGACGATCCAAGTTCCTGAGGCATCGCGAAAAACTCCTCCACACCCAGTCCTAGTACCATTAGCATCACATGCACCATCAACATTAAGCTTAACCCAATCCACAGGAGGACAACACCAAGCAACCAATCTCTCTATTTGATTCCTTGGTTGATTGCCCGCTCCAAAAACAGGGTTAGCTGCAAGAGCGACACTATCTCTGAAACCAATTGCTGAACGGATAAGTGAATAAGCATTCTGGCGATCACCTTAAAAAACCCAAGAATTCCTACATTTCCAAATTTTCCAGGCTAAGATTCCAAATAAAAGAGGCCAGTCCGACCCCATCCCCCAATCCTTTGAGCTGTCTAAATTAGAAATGATCCAATTGTGCAGGTTGAGGTTGAAAAATTCACGCTGATTTATATGAGGCATTATCATGCACCATACTTCCTTTGATTGTGGACAGTCGCGAATAGTATGAAGGATAGTTTCACTAGACTGATTACATCTAGGACACAGATCTGAAAGAGCCATATGGCAGCGGAGTCTGCAAACATTAGTCATCAGCTTCTCCCCTGCCATTAACCAAAGAAAAAAGCGAATTCTTTCTGGCCCCTGCCATCTCCAAACACTTTCCCAAGGAAACTGTTGGATTGTAGTATCTTTGATGGCTAATATTGCATATGCTGACTTAACAGTAAACTTGCCATCTGTCGTTCCATTCCAAATTAAATGATCCTGGCCATCTTGACTAGAAGGAGGAAGAAAATTCATAAATCGATGCAGCACAGAATCTGGAAGCAATTGTCGAAGAGAATTCCATTTCCATTGCCCCAATTCATCCACGTAGTCCACCACCTTCTGAAGAGTATCACTAATAGAAAACTGAGAATCTGCATATGAGATCAAAGGACCACAATCGGGCAGCCAGCTATCAAGCCAGAACATAGTGGACTGACCATTGCCTAACTGCACCCGACTATGATCCATTATAATATTCCAATGACGCGTAATTCCCTTCCAAAGCTGGGAGCTGTTGTTTGGAGCATGAATAATTGGTGTCATGCCTGCCTCCACATTGTACTTAGCACGTA
Organism: Gastrolobium bilobum; assembly: GCF_033153095.1. Taxonomy (NCBI): domain Eukaryota; kingdom Viridiplantae; phylum Streptophyta; class Magnoliopsida; order Fabales; family Fabaceae; genus Gastrolobium; species Gastrolobium bilobum. The sequence goes on along the minus strand of NW_026895111.1, from coordinate 1,927 downwards.
AGAACTTTGACCACAAGGCATCTGGATGAGCTACGAGGTTGAACCCAACCTTCATGATAAATGCTGAGTTCATTTCCCTCATACTCCGCAGTCCAAGGCCTCCATTTTTTTATCCATGCAAATCTGCTTCCAGGCCACAAGATGAGAACGTCTAGAGTGTGGAGATGAACCCCAAACAAAATTTCGAATCTTCCTATCAATCTCTTCACAGGTGACTTGCGGTAATGAACACACCTGCATTGGATATGATGGGATTGCTAATAACACTGCTTTAGATAATGTAACACGACCTGCTAGAGATAGACTGGCATGATTCCAAGCAGCAATTCTAGAATTCATTCGATCCAAAACATAAGAGAAAGATGACCGACCCACTCGCTTATGATGCAAAGGAATTCCCAAGTATCTTCCAAGATCCGCAGTCAAAGAAAAACCAAGAAGCCCACTAAGATAGTTTGCTTGAGTATGACCCACATTCTGAGAAAAGAAAACTCTAGTCTTACTATGATTGACTTTTTGACCAGATGAATCACAAAATATATGTAAGGCCTGTTGAATTATTAACACTTGCTCCTGAGAAGCTTCTGCAAACAAAAGGAGACCGTCAGCAAAAAATAAGTGGGAAATTTGTGGAGCTCCCCTTTTAATCCTCACTGGCTTCCACCTCCTGTGATCCACTGCCTGAGAAATGAGATGGGCTAGTCTTTCCATGCAGAGGACAAAAAGCTAAGGAGAAAGAGGATCTCCTTGTCTTAAGCCTCTAGTTGGCCGAAATTCTTTAGTACAAGCCCCATTCCAAAGAACATTCATAGTGCAAGATGAAACACACAACATAATTAGTCTTATCAAATTTTCAGGAAGCCCTACATCATATAGGGTATCCTGAAGGAAATTCCAACTGATCCTATCGTATGCTTTCTCAAGATCAACCTTGATCGCCATCCAACCTTTAGATCCTCTCTTTTTCCTCATTTAATGGATTAGCTCTTGAGCAATTATGACATTATCCGTACCTTGTCTACCTCTGATAAAACTGCACTGATTAGGCATCACCAGCTTGTCCATCTGCAATTTTAAACGGTTAGCAACAATTTTTGTTACCGTTTTATAAATAACATTACACAAGCTAATCGGACGAAAATCCTTGAAAGTATGAGGATTCTCAAGTTTAGGAATCAAGCAAAGAAGAGTATGATTCACTTCTTCTATACGACTAGGATCATTGAAGACTCCCTTAATGAAATTACAAACAGAGCTCTCCACTACATCCCATTGGCTTTGAAAAAATATGCTATGAAGACCATCAACACCAGGCGCTTTAAAAGGCCCCATTGAGAACACTACTCCTTTAATCTCTTGACTACTAGGGCAGCTCTCAAGAGCCATCATAACTCTCCTTTCCATTTCTGGGAATTTGTTCCTAATGGGAAAATTAGGCCGGAGAGGAATATCTTCCTTATATAAATTATCATAGTATTCCACTGCCATACTCATGAGAAGAGAAGGGTCAGCAATCCAATCCCCGACATCATTTTGAAGGGCATCAATCCTATTCCTCCTACGCCTGGCAACTGTTGCTGAATGAAAGAATTTAGTATTACGGTCACCAAACCGAATCCAGTCAGTTCTAGATCTTTGGTACCATGTAATCTCTTCTCTAAGATAAATAGTATTTAACTGTTGCCAGATCTCTTTCTGCAGCCTCTCCAGAGAATGACAAGGATGTTGACTTAAGCTATAATCAATTCCACGGAGGCGAGAATGAAGATTATTTTTTAACTTCTCCTCCTCCTTGTAACAATCCTTATGCCAGGATGTGGCTTTCTCTCGAAAGTTTTCACTAGATGCTTTCCAATTGTGACCACCTGCCCAGCACCTCTTCACTAGATCAGAGAAAGAATTATGAGTCAACCAAGCCGCTAGAATA